>NC_133617.1:197157816-197410316 GCF_048593235.1 Sminthopsis crassicaudata
GGATGTAGGCAATATAGAAAGTGTAAACCAGAGTATTGGATAATAAGAAAAATTGCTCCCAATAGGGCTTGTTAGAGTGATGGAAATCTATTGCCAAATTCAGCATTTTGGCTAAGTGACTAGGCACTTTCTTCAGCTCCATTCTCCTGGGATCAGCTCATCCATTTCTTAGGGAAAAAAAAGCAAACAAAAAAAATCATGTTGGAGCCAGTTTTCTTGTTCAGTGATTTCAGTTCTCTGAGAGTTTCTCTGTGACTATTATGGTGGCAGTGTGTTATTTTCTTAGCAGGTTGGGAACTTAGACAATGGATTCATGAAAATTGATTCTTAAGTTTTCAAGATTTTTTGTTATCTAATCTCACTGGTTAAGATTTTGCTGGCTTTTGATTCGAATCCAGACATTATCTACTCCCCCTTTCAGAAATAATTATAGATTTAAAATTTAAAGGAACTTTAGGGACTAGTCTAATATTCTCATTTTATACATGAAGAAAAGAATAGTAATAATTTAGTGACTTGTTCAGGGTCACAGAGGCAGCAAGTTGAGGGGCAACTTTTGAATCTATGTCCTGTAACTTCATATTTAATACTTTTTTTTCACTGGATCAGGTTCTGGCAGGGAGATTGTTGTATGAGCTTGTTGGATGTTGAAAATAGAAAAAGAACTAATAAAGTAACTTGCAGATCAACCCTTCATAACCACCAACCCACCACATACCAAATATCTTTGAAGTCCATGTACTCTCCAATGTTCACAATAAGACATTCCATTTCCTGAATCCAGGCATTTTCTTTGACTGTCTCCCATGCCTGCAATGACCTCCTTCTTTATCTCTGCCTCCTGGCTTTCTGTAAGTCCCAAACAAAACCCCCTCTCTACTGGGGAAGCCTTTTAATTCTAGTGATTTCCTCTTTTAATTATATCTATTTATCTTGTATGTATCTTATTTATATTTGCTTGTTTTCTACTTTTTAAAATTGTGAATTCAAGGATTGTCTTTTGCCTCTTTTATATATCCCCAGCATTTAACACAATGCCCAACACATAGTAAACACTTAATAAATGTTTATTGACTGACTAGGCAGTTAGTTCACAGTACCTGTCCTCATACCTTGTCTTCTCAACAACAGATTGATCTGTCTCCATGATGGCAGAAAGTCAAAGAGGACCATACATAAAATATCAAATGACAGTTAGAAAGCATGATTTACAAAACATAGGGTCAATTTGTAGACGGTGGACTAGGTTCCAAATCTTTGCTGTACTTTCTATCATTTTTCAGTTGTGTGCCCTTAAGTAAATCAATTACCATTTTTGGCTTTTAGTTTCTTAATTTTCTAAAGCAAAAGTTCTTAACATTTTTTTTCTCTCCTGGATTCATTTTGATAGTCTGGTGAGACTTTTGTACTTCTTCTCAGAACAATGTTTTTAAAGACAAGGAAAATGTAGGATAGAAAGGAAACCAAAGGTTAGTGACAATAAAAGTGCATTTCCTCCCCACCTCTCATTCAAGATCATGGAACTCTTGAAATATATCCATGGTTAGAGATTTAGTATCTTCAGTGAAATGCAACCCAACTCCTCTTGAGATAAACTTTTGTACTTTTGGTCATCTCTACTTATTGGGACATTTATTCTTTTTTAAATTTTTTTTAAATTTTCAGTCATTTCAGCCACGTCTGACTCTTCCTGACCCTATTTGGGGTTTTCTTGGAAAAGATACTGGTTTGATATTTTCTTCTCTAGCTCATTTTACAAAATACTGGAGCGGTTTAAGACACTGAGGCAAACAGAGTTAAGTGACGTGTCTATTCTAGTAAATATCTAAGACTGGATTTGAACTCAGAAAAATGAGTCTTCCTGACTAATCCCAGCTCTTAATCCATTGTGCCATACAGCTGCCTTTCCTTTTTTACATCTAGCCTAAATTCATGTTTCTGTAATATAGCTATTCATTCCTCTTAGGTATTCTTTCTTTCAGTCAAGCCCAAGATGCCTAATTCCTCTTTTCATTTTTTTTTCATAGGAATAAGATTGTGGATGATGATGTCTTTAGGAGTTCTATGACCCTCCAAACTTCTTCAGCAGGTCCAAGTTCCCTTCTCACCTTAGCTGAAGGATTTGTCCTTTGGCCTTTTCTTCTAAATGGTGTTTTTCCTCTAGGAACTTCCATTTTGAGGAAGTGCCCAAGCCAGTCATATCCACTCCTTCACTTTTCTCCCAGCTTTATCCTTTTCTTTCCAGACTTCTCCACTCTACCCCTATGTGGATAGCACAGTGTTTGATATAAAGTGAGAGCTTAAATGCTTGATGATCTGACTATAGTTGCTTCAGAATCATAATTCACTCTTTGCTTTGCTTTTAAACCAATAGCATCAGGACTCTGATAAAGGAGATAAAAAACTAGAATAAGGCCCCACTTTTATTTCTTTTCTAAAACTTACCCTAGGACTGCTGTCTTCAGCCTAGTCTTTCCTGAATGAAAATTTGTGATGAGTATCAAAGATCTGTTCAACTTGGTACCTCTGGATATATGTTGGTTATCCTTATCTTGAAAAGGGAGGGTTCTTCATAATTCTGAATGTGATCAGATGTAGGATTCAATAGGTATGCAATGTTTAATGAGGGAGCTAGGTAGCATGGTGGTAGAGAGAGTTACTTTTATAAGTCAGGAAGACCTGAGTTATATCTAAACAGAAGCAGAAGCAAATGTTCATGTCAATTGAGCCTAATCTCAGATTAGTCAAGCTCTCAAAAAAAAAGATTCAATAGTAGGTATGGCATTCTATGCCCAGTCTTGAATTATAGTCCAAAATGATCTAGTATATTCTGCCACAGTATCTTTTTTACTTATGTTGGTTGTTGGTCATCTCAGCCCTAAATAGAATAAGAAATGTTTTCTCAACATACATAAATAATGCCTCAGTCTTGCCCAAGTGAAGGCAATATGATGGCGACCATGTTGGCTCTGGCCCCAGGATAAGGAGTAGAGGTTTTGTTTTTCTAGAAATGAAGGCTAGATGATTCACCATATTGAGTGTGTAAACTCTCGTTTACAGTCAGCCTTTTATTCCATGCAAAGTTGAAAATTACATTCCTCTTTTCCACTCAACTGAAAGTAGATTTTCAGAGATGTGCTCTAATTGTTATTGATACTTTGAGGTATCTAGCCCCTTCTAGGGGCCTACAGAGGATCAAATGACTTGGTTATTGCCTGAAGAAGCACAAACATAGGGGAAAGAGTAGGAAATAACACCCAAAGTAGCCAATATTTTCTAGTAACAGGACTGTGGGAAAATTCTTAGATGTGAAAATAGTGGAATTCAAAACAGAATACATGTCATGGTAAAGCTGAATCTGGGCTAGATTGGGAAACAGAAATATGATCATAGATTTAGGGCTGGGGGGAACTTCAGGGGCCATCTGGTACAAATCTCCCATTTTAAAGATGAGGAGCTGGCTCCAGAGAAATTGACTGTCTAGTGTCACATAGGGATTAAGTGACAGAACTAAGTTTTGAAGCAGTATTTTCCTTCCATCCAGCATTTGTTTCCCTATAACTTGATGTATCTCCAAAGGATTTGAAAAGTTGGAGGCCTGAACAGAGGTTTCACTCCAGGGAATTCTGCCTAGAAATCAGGAATGGGGGAGTCAGGGAATGACTTTCTTTTGGACACAATTTTCATCTTGAAGTATTACTCTTTTTAACATCCACTGGCCTATGAATATGACTACATATGTGATGGATCTCTTACCCTGCCATGTCATTTCCCATGCTGTAGGAATAGACAACCTCTTGTATTTGGTTTATAGGGTGAAGAAGTTGAAAAGCAGACCAGTGAATATGACACTGAGCTTTGAGGCTCTCCAATTCCAAGCTGAAGTAGTCCATGTAGTTCATGTCATGTCCAAATTAGAAGTGCTGACACAGGTCAAATGTGGACTTGTTGGTTAATAGCTTTTATTTCCAGGTGATGTTTTTCAATTCTGCAAAGAGTCATAAGAAAAATGAGTATTGGTCAGGCTGGGATTGTTCAGTCATTTTCAGTGCTTTTTGACATCACTTGAGGTTTTTTTGGCAAAGATATTGGAATGGTTTGTCATTTTTTCCAGCTCATTTTACAGATGAAGAAACTGAAGAGAATAAGATTAAGTGAGTTTTGCCTAAGTTAACAAAGCAAATATATATCTTAGACCATATTTGACTTTGGGAAGATGAGTCTTCATAATTCCAAGACTAGCACTCTATCCATCAGGCTGCCTCATTGTCCAGACTGGATTAATGCATAGAGCACCAGCCCTGAAGTCAGGAGGACCTAAGTTCAAATCTGGCCTCAGACACTTAACCCTTCCTAGCTATGTGACCTTCTCCAACACGCTCCCATTTATAGATGAGGAACTATGGCAAATAGGTGGTAAGTATTTATTATATTTGTATGTAAAGAGCATGAGCTCTGGAGTCAGAGGAATGGATTCAATTTTGATTTTGATATAAACAACCTATGTAGGCAAGTAACAGCCTCCTTGGATCTCATTTATTTTCATATATCAATTGCAGTGTTTGGACTATCTGACTTTTAAATTTCTCTCTATTTTTAAATCTATGACACTATTATTTCTTCTTTTCCAAGAGATAATAAATGCTTAATAAGCTTTTTTTTAAATAAATGCATGCTATGTATTAGGCTAAGCATGGGGGAATAGAAGTACAAAAAATGAAAAAAAATATTTTTATTGCATTCTATCAGGAAACATAACATACATGTATATAGGAATATACACAATAAATATTCAAGCTAAATAAAAGGTAATAGAGAGCATAGCCATAGTTAAATGCCTCAAGGTTAACGTAGTACACTAGAAGAAAAAAAAACTAATCCTGAATTCAGAAGATCTAGTTTCAAATCCTTCATCTGACATTTCCTATATGATAATTGACAACATATGTAACACCATTGCATCTCAGTTTTCTCACTTAAAAAATGAAAGAGTTTTATTATTTGGTTCTTTGGAGTCCCTTTCACAGTTTTATATCTAGGAACTTGAAGGATGTAAATCATTTCCACCAATGCGGATTGGCAATATTTCTGTAAATTTTAGTCTTATGAATATTGCCTGAAGGCATTTAGAAGTTACAGGCCTTGTCCAAAGTATATAGAAAAGTCAGGGCTTGGAGCTAGTCTTACTAACTCCAAGAATGGCCCTCTATTCTTTATACTACGACTGCCCCAGAAGAAAACTATATTTATTAAATAAATACATTTATTAAACAAATTAAATTCATTAAATTAATGTACTAATATCTAAATCATTAAGGCAAATATATCAAAAACGTGAAGAAAGAGTAATAGCAATTGTAGGAGAACTTCATATTCCTCTTTCAGAGGAGAAAAATAAATAAGAAGGAAAATGCATATCTAAATAGCTTATTGTAAAAAGAGATTTAAGAAACAAACAAACAAAAAAAAACATTTCTTTTTAGTGCCATTAAATTATGTGCTACAGATCATTACATGGCATTACTACTGATTATATCTCATTATGTTTTAGAACATAAATAAAACATGAAGAAAAAGAAACATTACTCATTCATTATAATGTGTGAAATTACCACATTCTTTATAATTCTTTTATAATGAAAACATAATTAATAAAAGAACACAAAGACATACATATAAAGAAAAGTGAGTCACATCCTAAATGAGTGTGTAAAGGTTCAAATGATAGAAAAATAGTGTCCCTTCTGGTTCTCTAATTTCATTCATATTGGTAGGATAGTCCAAAAGGTAGCTGGCTACTTCCTCCATGATACTAGGAATCCTCATGAGGGAATAGGTTCTAAACACTGTTAATCACAAATCCCACTTATGTGGTTCTCATAGCCATGGTAATCAATTAGTATTTAGAAAAAGCATTTATTAAGAGAATATAATAAGTACATTTTATTTAAAAAATAAGGAACAAACGTATTCCCCCCAGATTATGGCCTTGTTTTCCTACAAATACAATGCTCAAGTAGAGAATGATTTCTAATGTAGAGTACAATAGGAGTAAGATGTGTAAAGGAAATATGTAGACAAAAAAGAAACACAAATTCTGGATACTGAAAGTCATTTCTTGTGTTCTAGTTAAATATTCTTATCTTGGACAAGTTTCATGTTTCTTGAAGATTACTTTCTATATGGTTATCTTTCTGCAGTTATATTTGCCTGTATGTGTTTTTTTATTTGTCTTTCTCCTCCTGATGTCCTTAATTTGTCCTCACTGTTCTGTGCTTGATGTATTTTTTCCTAGTAATTTAGTCTCTCCAACAATGTGGTCTCTCAGAGAAAGGGTAAAAAGAGAGAACATTTTCTCCACTTTCCCCAAGAATGAATCCCACTCAGAAGTTTATATCCAACTCTGAGATTAGAAACTCAGTTGAACTTGTTTTACTATAACACTAGGCTTAGTCGATTTGACTAAACAAATTGCTGAAATTTCTGTTGCTAATTAAAACTTCCAGGGGAGTGGTTAGATAATTTTAATAGATAATTAAACTTCCCATCTTGACCCAATTAAAGAACAGTGTACACCTGATAACCACCAGGTATAGATAATTGTATTCATGTTCAAAACAATAACAACAACTAATAATAATTATTGATGATTGGTTGTAGTATCCACGGTACCTTCTTCATTATAATGTTCCCCTAAATTAAACATTATCTGTTTCTAGAAAATCAATTGAAGTGCTTTAAGCAAAATCTGTAATCTAGCCCCACTCCCAAACTTGGAAACTCTATTTTTTCAAACATTGTTTTTTTGTTTGTTTGTTTGTTGGTTGGTTTTCAAGTATTTCCCCAACTTCCTTATACCAAAGATCTCAGAGAAGTTTATGACTAAAGTTCATAAACAAATCCATAAATTAATAGCCTGTTCTGAGCCTCTCAATGTAGTGGCTTGTCTAAGTCTGTGCTCTCTGAGCAATACTCCATATAATAGAACTTTCCTTTCCTCTCCATTCAGTTACTATTCTAACAATCAAAGGCATAAAATGAATTTGTCTTCTGTTTTATATTTGCACTTCATAAAAAGCATTTTATTAATTTTTGAAAGCCATCAGGTCATGTGAATATTGCTAATATAATATGTTGTATTGAACTTTTTCCTTAAGATACACTTCAACAATAACAAGAAACAAATAGCCATTTTTTCTAATATAAAACAATCTTAGTCTGCTTCAGTTTCTAAATTTTATATATTCCAGAGAGGCAAGGGTTTTAACATCAGAGGGTGTTGTGGGTCAGCATTGTCTGGGGAAACGTTTATACTACAATATTCTGTGACAGGAACATACTAGTCATATTACTTTTCTTGATTTCTGAATATGAAAATAAGATCATTTGCAATAGAAGTTTTAAAAAGAGAGCATGCTCTTTTATTTTATACTCAATTCAGTATACATTTAGTAGGTTCTGATTGGATATAAGGCGATGGAAAAGAGCTGAAGGTGAAAATACAGGATTCTTACCCACAAGGAGATTATAATCTTCTAAGGAACACAATATACAAATTTTATAACTAGATAATTAGAGCATTTATAATTAGGATTGTTCTGTTTGTGTATCAGAGGTTAGAGGAGGGAAGGAAAGGACTCATATAGAAAGTAATACATGAATTTAGAATCTTGAAGAACAATAGGAATTATGTGTCATTGGGATTAGAATAGGGATTCTATGTGTGGGAAGTAACCTGTGCAAGAGAAAAGTGGTATGTTATAGAATGCTGAAATTAGGGAAATATATTATACAATAAAAATTCAAGAAGGGGAGAAATATGAAATAAATGTGAAATGGTAGACTGGAGCCTGTGTATGATCACTATTCTTTGTGTAGCTATCTCTCTTTCACCAGACATCTCATAGAGATTCTTGTCTAACTTGATGCCAGAAGAGAAAATCCCTAAGGAATGGGAATCCCTATTTAATATAATCATAGAAGCTCAGAAACTAAGTAAAAGACTTTTTGTAACTACATTGTATGTATTCCCTGAGTCATCATGGCTAATAAGAGTCAGGTGGAATATTTTTACTCATGCTGGGGAGAGGAGAAAGGAGGAAAGAAAAATAAAAAGAAAGAACAAAGAAGAAGAAGAAAGAACAAATAAAACAACTAAAACTTTGCGTATAGTTACTTTTTATGTTTTAAGCATTTTTTTAAATATAAATTTTTTTTCTATCCCTCGGAATTCCCCTCCTACTATGGAAAAAAGGCAAAGCGAAGAAAAATCAAAATATGCTTTCTATAGACCTCTCCAATCATGTATCATGATTTTTAATTTTATGCTTTAAAAAATGTCTTTATCTTTGATAAGAATATATGTAGTTACATATATGCAATTATAGGAATATATGCCTGATGGACACTCTGCCATTATGGATAACCTCTGACAAATCATTCCACTTCTTTTTATCCTTTTTCTTAGGCTAAGTCATAAACATTAAAAAGAAAACCCAATAAGTTTTTTTATATGGTTCTGGAGTGTTGAAAAAATTAATGAAATGATGCCCATGCAACCAAAAGTCCTCAGCGACTCATGCTATGAAAATGTAACATTTTTATTATTAGGTAAGGGTTTACAAACATAATACATACAAACTGAATATATAAATATTTGTATACACATGTGCCCATGCCTTTATGAGCGTTCATAAAACTCAAATAGCATTCATTGATTTTTATCTTATTGTAAGAGAAAAGAGCAATAAAATGCATCCTGTATGTGGAAACACTTAAAAACACCCATTTTACCAATATAAACAAAAGTTTAACTGGCTGTGGTCACTTGAGATCATATTAAATAATTGCATGGTAATGGTGTTTTGCCCACTCAAGGAAGATTTGACCTGTGTAAAAATATTTTATCTTTTTCATCTCATTAAAATTTAAAAACAACAGGTTTAGAACATATCTAGAATGAATGAACAAAGTGAATTAAAAGTTATTTCTGAAGCACTATGTTTTGAGCACTAAGCACTTCAAATAGAAAAATGAAATAGCCCCTCTCAAGGAGCTCACATTCTGATAGATAGAAAGAGAGAAGATAATATATATATATATATATAAGAAAATTTAGCTACAATAACAGATGGCAAGACCTAGAGTTCCTTAGCAAGAGAATGAATAACAGATTCCTAGAATTCTGTAAGGTTTAGTAGCAGGACAGATTATAAGGTCAGGTGATCCTTTATATTACAGAAGTATTTTAGTTGGCGTCTCTTTGTTCTTCCAAATAGGATGGTCATAGACTATTGCTTCAGGAGATCATGACTAATTGTAAAGGGAGAATGGGGCCTCTAATCAAAGTAAAGAAGGATACATTTTTATGGCTGTTTGCATGGACAGAATCATAATCCAGGTGGAAAGAAGAAAGGGATATTGGCTAAAATAAGGGGAGATTTCAGTGGGATCTGGACATAGAGAGATCTGGGGTGGTTGAACATAAAGGAATGTTATTCCAGGGCATAGAGAGTAAGAAAAAAAGTAAAGGGATTAAATATTTGCTACAAATTAAAATTCAAAGTCATCCGTTTTCAAATTGACGAATGTAGGGATGATTTCTCTTGTTGGTTTGGTGCCTTATTTGTTTCTAGCTCTCATTTTCTATTTCTGTTCTTTTATCACCATCATTATTGTCCCTTGTTGTACAATATAAAGCTTAATCTGTTTTTACAGAATCCGGAAAAAGCAGAGTTATAATGGACTTCAATAGTCATCTATTTGAGCCTACATGACAAGGAATTTCCAATAGCCTATAGGTAATGAGAGGAGGAACTGGCCTAAAGATGTCTTAGGTTTAACCTTTTTTATGAATTTTATAGAGAATGTGCAAATATTTTTCAATCTACTTCCAATACAACCTTATGTGTGAAGCTTGGTTAGTCTACCAACCAATCATTAGTCATTGGGATGTTAATATTGTCTAGTGACTAGGACTCTTCTGGTAGGCTACAGAGCTGGAGGATAGTTGCTTCAGAGTTACTGGGTTGAAATTAGGTTCACATATAAACGTTCAATATTTTCCTCCTTAATTTAAGAGAGTACCAGTCAGGCCTTTTGAGTTTATCCTTCTTAGATAGTGAATAAACAAGAACCAATATGGGAAAACTGATGGCTACCTTATCTCTTATCTGGTCATTGTGTGCCCTTTAAGTCAAAATTCCTGTTTCTTTTGTGTTATTTTTTTTCCTGATCTTAGTCAAATGAGTATTTTGAGAACACAGTGTCCAAGCAACTAGTAAGATTGGGAAATTGAAGCAAAAAAAAAAAAAAAAAAGTACAATTTACAGCCAGGGCCAGTAGCAACAATATCAAACCAGCTTAGTAGCTAAGGAACCTATTTAAATGCAGATCAGCCCAAACTGAGTCATTAACATAAGGATATATCACAGTTTCTGATCTTTGGAGTCCTTTTCTCCCTTCATAGAGTTTCTATGAAGTTGGCTTTCAGGTGATATCAGTGATGGATGAGTTGTTCCCTTTGCTTATCTGGGCTAAATCTTCATAGAGCTCAGTGTCTTAGCTTTGTGCTTATCCCCTTTAAATTTCATCTTATTATACTTGGCCCAACTTAGTAGCCTGTGAAGATCGTTTTGATGTAGATGTAAATCACATAGATAGTATTGTAAGTAGCAGAGCCAAGATTTGAAATTATGCCCTCTGATCCATATCTGGAAATTTTCTAGTTCCAGGTGAGTGATCTGGTCACTGCTTTTTGAAGAAAGATAGAACCAAACATTAGAACTATGGTGTAATGAAATGGATTGTCATTTATCCATATAATGTTTTCCTATGAATCTCACAATTAGAATTGATAGTTACAAAAACTGATAGATAGTAACTTACAGATCATCTAGTATAATCCTATTTAACAAAGTGAAACTGGAGATTAAGTTGAATTTGAGATGCTTATGGAACATCTTAGTGATTGTTTCTACTAGGCAGATGGAAATAGATGTTTGAAGCTCAGACGAGAGAGGTCAAGACAAAAAAAAATCTACAGAGTTTTTAGGTTCTTGTGAAGCATATTGCAAATAACTTAGTTTATTTAAGGATATTTTCTTATATACTGAAAGGGATAAGTTTAGTAGTATAGTCTGAATTGTGGGAAGGTTAATGACTTTAGGTAGAAATAATGCTAGGCAGTCAGGATTCTCATTTTATAGCTTACCCCCCAAAAAAAATTTCTATTTTCTCCAATAATTCTTAAACAATCAAAAAAAATTGGATTATTAAAAAAAACCACAACCTACTTGGGCTTAATTTGCCTTGATTATGGCTGATTCTTGTTGCTCTTATTTAATAGTGATTTATTTAGATTTTTTCCAGGGGACTCAAGTATCAAATATTCAATGAATTATACTGAAACTAGATATTGCTAATGTATTTTAAACAGTTGTGAAATTACCTACATTGGCTTATTCCATCTTTGAAATTTGCTGATCCTGCATTTAAATGCTAATCAAGGCTTCTGGGTTATTATTTATATCTTTTAATCTTATATCTGCACATGAATTATTTTCCATGAAACCTTATGTAACATTCTAAGTTGACAAGTGTATTTGTACCAGTGGCAAAGGGAACTAACGGCACAGGTGGCTGGCACTTAGCATTAAAACCTAAGGCATTAGGAATATGTATTTGGCACAGTCACAGACATATCAAGCCCACAGCAGGTTGCATAAGAAATTTTTTTTTCCTAAATGTAGCCATATACACATAGCTCATTAAAGTGGCATGCGGTATGTGGGTGCTGTCAGTAAATTTGTCAGTTATACAAACAAAATGAAATTCTGTAGATTGCAGCATGAAACCCCCATATCTTCACCCCTCTTGCCTGAAACAAGCATTAGGGAAAGACACTTTCATGGTCTGAGCCATGTAGAAACTATGTGCAAATAAGGATAAAAATAGAAAGGAAATGAAAAAAAAAAAGTGAATGTTTCTCAGAGGAACATGTCAGATTAATTCTCTAACCTAAATTATAAATGTTAGTTGGTTGTAAACCATTGAGGAAGGATTTCTTCAGTTTTATGTAAGTGGTTAGAGAACTCATCTCTGATCTGCCATTTTTGCAGAAGCATGAAAGACTTTAATTTCTACTATTTGGACCAGAGGGTTTACTGATGTCTTTTGCTGCAATGATAGGAAGAATTGTTCCAATAGAAATTCTAGCAAGTGAAGGAATCAAATGTTACATTCAATGAAAAATTCCAAGGGTATTTCATGTCTTTAGGAATTTTACTACAAAAGACCCCTTTCCTTAAGTTGGAAAAAATAGAAAAAATATGATTGTATTTATATTGTGGGATTCTACATTGATTTTCATTTTCATTAAAAGTAAAAGCAGACTTTTGTATTTCTGTAAGGAACAGGTTTGTGTATCACTCATGTTTGTATGAAATGAGTCACTAAGCTGAGCTGAAGTGGCTTTATTCAAATTATGTTTAGCTCTTGTATTGAGATTTTGATATATTTGCTTTTCCATTCATACAGAATGTTTTTTTCTATATTCACCTTTTCTTCTACCTGTGATTTAGTACCCTATAAAGATTCAATAATGATACACAATCCGAAAATAAATTCATCTAAAAATCAATTGGAAAAGTCTATTATTGTATATATTACACACTAAATAGACAATGTTCCCTTTTACATTAATTTAGGGAGATTACTCACTGAAGAGAAAATCCTTAGCATCAACATAAGAAGCTAGTATGGGCAATTCTCTAATTAAATTGATGAACTTAGAGTATATGAGACACTGTTCAGGAATTTGAAAATATCTTCTTATGGAGGATATTTACATACTTTGGCTCCTCATGGATAAAGGGTTGGAATCTTAATAATTTGGGATAAATTTATTGACTCAGATATTGTGGGTAGCCACAATGTATTTGTAATAAGCCTGTTAAAAAGATGTTTTTCTGGATTATCTCTATATTTTTCTTTTTGATGAGCATAAATCTGAGGCTTAAGAATAGAATTTCATTCCTGGGTGGTACCATAATTGGCACAGATCTCCCAGAGACCATATCATCATTTTTATCCCAGCCCCACAAAGGGTAGGTAATTAGACCATGAGATGGCCACAGCTTTGGCAGTTTGGGGTTATTGGCTGCTGAGTTCTTGGGATCTAATTGCCTAGACCCAGTCCTGTAAAGATACATGGCAGTACCACCTGATCACAACCATGTGTCCCCAAGAAATAGGAATTAAGAGGTTTAAAAGTCACAATGGGATGATGAAAACAGCTCAGTGTTTGGAATGAGAAGACCCAAATTTTCATTCCAACTCTGCCCTTGCAACCTGTGATATTGGAAGTCTTTTCAATATAGTCTTCAATTTGCCCCATCTATAAAATAAAGACTAGATGTTTTAAATAGTTCTTTCATCTCTAAATCTTTAATTCTTAATATTAGACATTCTTTAACTAATATATTATAGAGGTAAAAGAGGAGATTTGGGTGATTCTAGCCTTAGGGATCTTTTGCTAGTAACCTTAAATTTAAAAGTTTTAAAAACTTGGGTTCTCAGAGGGTTACTGGGCAATATGATCCTCAGGATTATTATGCTAGTGGCCCATGTTTGAGAAATCTGGAACTCAGTTTTTGAGAGAGAGAGAGACAATTACAATCTTTTAGGGGACATTGAAGAATATTGTACACAGAACCCCCAAAGTTAGAGGAACTGAAGGGAATTGAAATCATGATATGGAGGAGCTAAAACTCTGGACTTTCTCCTTTGTTGGTATTGAATAATTATTCAAAAAGTACATGTTCAATGAGAAGCACATTGGCTTTTTATCAACTTGAAATCTGTTCAACATTGAGAAGGAGATTCCAAGTATTAAAATGCTATCATAAGACTAGATGTTTATATGTATCTTAGTTGAAAATATGTCATTTGAATGGTGAGATTTTTCTCTAAATGTAAACCACAGATAGGTGGTAAGAATGTGCCTTTAATAAGTCTTGACAAAAGATGGGACTCTTGAGAAAAGGAGAATTATATTGATAGGTGTGTGTGTCTGATAAAAGCCTTTGTGTACTTCATATCCATATGTTATCTTGAAGCATTTATGGGATATGGAGACTTTTTTATCCACATATATTCAGATCTAGACAAGAGCTATATTCTGAGATTTCCAAAATTAATTCATGTATTGGTGTCAAAATGGGCCAAAGAATTATGATCAGAAGTGAATACTCAAGATTTGAACCCATTCTGCATTATCCTAGAGAAGATAGAGTACCAAGGCATAGGTAATAACATAGGGAACACCATCCCATTCATTTCTGAAAGTGTCTCTACACTCCTATCATATGGTGATGTTGCCCCAGTGACAAAGGTGAAAAAAAATCAGTTAAACCAAACTAATTAACACTATGATGATTTTAAATAATAGTAAGTAATATTTCCTGCTCTTATATCTTTATAACAAAGGAAGACACATTTCCTGGCTCTTTTTTTCTGGGATAAAACTTGTTTATAATAATTAATATTCAGCTTTATGGAAGTAATGTGGTATAGTGGATAGAATGATGGCCCTGGAGTCAGGAGTCATTTCCCTGAATTCAGTTCTAATTTCAGATACTTTCTAACCAAGTGACAAGTCACTTAACCCTGTTTGCTTCAGTTCCTCATCTGTAAAATAAGCTGAAAAAGCTCATGGAAAAGGAAATGAAAAAATCCTGGAGTATTTTTGCTAAGAAAACCCGGAGGGTTCACAAGGAGTTGGACATGACTGAATAAAAATGTTCATAATAGTTGTTTCAATTTGTGTCCAACTCTTCATGTCTCCTGCAGACCAAATTGTCAATGGAGTTTTCTTCCCAAAGAAACTGGAGGTTTTGTCATTTCTTTCTCCAGCAGATTAAGGAAGAAATTAAATTATTTGCTCAAAGTCACAGATATTAAATTTCTTGAACTCAGGTCTTGTTGACTTTAGGCCCAAAGCCCTGTGTTTACTTAGGTGATTCTTGCATTAATAGAGCTATCAGTAAACACTACCCCCCCCAACACTCCAACTGCTCCAATTGTCAGATGCCTCTCAGAGTCTTTGTTCATTATTTTAGGATTAAATGTTTTGCAGTAATAATTTTTGGATCTATTTTAAATTTTGACCACAATTTCCTTTGAGCTTTAGTGTCTCAGTTCTGTTCTTTGTGATCTTGAATGATTATAAAAAGAAGACAACAATAGCACCTATATCAAAAGGTTGTTTTGAGGATGAAATGAAACAATATTTGCAAAAATTCTTAGAATGTTGCCTGGCACATAATAGGAATTATAAAAACATTTATTCCCTTCCCTTCCCTTACTAGCTCTGTGATCCCTAGACATGCCATTAAAATACAAAGTTCCATTTTTTTTCATACATTTTTCTTCTGTAAAATGAGGCAGTTGGACTCCATGATGTCTATTATTCTTTCTATTTCTGACATCCTATAATAATACAATCTTGAAAAGAAATAGCTCCAAATAGGCAGAATATGTAACCAAAAACTTGTATGGTAAGAACTGCAAATCATGAAATAGGAGTCATTAAGAAATACAAAAAATTCTGTCCCTTTTGGTGGAAACTGGTTATTGAGTGACAAGGAGCTTTATTTTGATGAACAACTATGGTGTGTCAACTACACCCACTTTTGCATATTAAAGAACATATCCTGCTGAGAGCTGAGAATAGGACAATTATTACATTGAATAAATCAATTATTGGGAAACACTTTTTTTTTTCCTTTTGAATTATCTAAAATCTCTTACATGTTTCCAGTTTCTCATTGATAAATTTATTTTGCTATTGGACTATGAGGATGAATTCTTATGGAATGATGGAACTGTGGTTAAAAACAGAAAAACAAAAAACAAAATAATAAAGCCTGTGTAGTTTTTAATTATGATTTCAATTTATGCTTTCCTCAGAAGCATTTTTATAAAATAATTTTTATTTTACCATAGACTTTAATAGTCTCTATGTTGCACACATGGGGGGGGAGAGAACAAGTTAATAAGGACTATTTTCCTCAAAAGAGCATTATTTTTCTCTAGTTTTCCTTTGAAAACTGGACAAATGTCAAGTCTCTGTTGATTCTCTTCATCATTCAAATCTATAACATATGATTTTAGCAAAAACTTTCTTCATGTTCAATTTTTCTCTGAAAATAAGTGTTTCTTTATCTAACTTCAACTCTGCAGCCATCATTCTCTCATCAACAATTTGAATGAACCAGATATTTGACCTTTTCAACATTTTCATTGATATGGTTGGACAACTATTTCATACATTGTCCTAGACAAGTTACTTACCTTTTAAAAACATTTTGTGATAGTCAAAACTCTTACTCTTGGCATAATTTCATTGGAGATATAGCATGGTATAATAAAAAAGGCCCTGGAGATGGATTCTTAAGACTAGATTAGCAGTCTAAAAAAGTCTATGTCATAACTAACCAAGTGAATGAAGACAAATCACTTCAACTTTCCTGAATTTAATTTTTTATCTTAGGTAGGGCTTTTCTTTTTGGCACAGTGTCAGTTTTTTTTTTTTAAATTATCTTTATTTATTTTTTTCCATTGCTGGAAGAGAAACACAATAAAGTAAGAATATAGGCCAGGTTCCTAAATGATAGTATTAGTGTCCTTGCCAAACAACTGAAAGGCTTAGAATTTCTAACCCCAAGTCAGATGATTGTCTGGGACAATAGAGTACTATTCCATTATCTGGCTCCCCCAAAATAGAAAATATGTGCCTAGGTAATTCTATTTATTCATTTATTTGTTTATTTATTTTGTTTTAATTTTTCTTGCCTCTGTGTACTATCTTATATGCTTATCTGTTTTTAAAGTACTGTTAGTCTGCTCTTAAAAAGGTGAGAGACATTCTAACCATTGCATGATATTGTGTCACATTCATGCTGTATCAATTCCAAGATGTCCAAAAGGTCATCCTGAAGACACTACTAAATTATTTGTATTCCTCAGTGATCATAAAAGTAATAGTTTTGCTATTAAAACAAAACAAAGAAGATGTCATACTCAGTAAAGAATAACTTCAATAAGAATAGTATAATAACATTAGGGCAAGACATCAATGGTTCTTCATGTCTGTGTGCACTGAAGTATTGGTTTCCCTTCTGCAAGTGTTCTTTGACCAGAAGCAATTCTTATGATTGTGGCAATTTTAGGTAATGAAGAAACAAACCTAAAATTCCTTGAAGATGATATGATGGTATAGTTAGAAAATCCTAAAGAGGTGGAAAGAGAGAACAAAAGTATGTACAGGTGAGAAAATAGATTGGAGGAAAATACACAACTGATAATCATAACTGTGAATGCAAATGGGATGAACTCTCCCATAAAAAGGAAACAAACAACAGAGTGGATTAAAAAGGAGAATCCTACAATATGTTGTTTATAAGAAACACATTTAAAGCAGATATACACAAAGTAAGTGTAAAAAGTTGGAGCACAATTTATTATGCTTCTCCTGAAGCAAAAAAAAAAAAAGTAGCAATACTGATCTCAGATAAAGCAAAAGTAAAAATAGATCTAATTTTAAAAGATAAGGAAAGAAATTACATGTTTCCTTAATGTTAAAGGTACCATATACAATAAAGTAGTAATGATATTAAATGTATATGCTTAAAGTGGTAGAACATCCCAATTCTTAGAGAAGATATTAAGCCAATTACAGGAAGAAATAGCAAAATTATATTAATGAGGGACCCCAATCTTCCCCTCTCAGAATTAGACAAATCTAGAGAAAAAATAAACAAGTAAGAAACTAGGAAAAGTAATAGAATCCTAGAAAAATTTCATATGATAGATCTTTGAATAGAGGTAGAAAAGAATGCATCTTTTATCTTGGCAATATATGGCACCTACATGAAAATTGTCCACATTTTAGGGCACAAAAACCTCACAATCAAATGTAGAAAGGCATAAACAATAAAGTCTTCCTTTTCAGAACAGGATGCAACAAAATTATATTCAATAAAGGCACAGGGGAAAATAGAATAAAAAACCAATTGGAAATTAAATAATATAATTCTATATAATAAGAGGGTAAAACAATAAATCACAAAAACATTCCATAATTTCATCCAAGAGAATGATAATAATGAGACAACATACCAAAAACCTATGATTTGCAGTCAAAGTAATTCTAAGGGGAAATTTTATATCTTTATATAGCTACATAAGTAAATTAGAGAAAGAGGAGTTAAATGAATTGGGCATGCAACAAAAAAAGCTAGAAGAAGAACAAATTAAAATTGCCAACTAAATACTAAGTTAGAAATTCTGAAACTCAAAGGAGAGATTAATAAAACTGAAACTAAGAAAATCATCAAATAAATTAATAAAACTAAGAATGAGTTTCATGACAAAACTAACAAAATAGATAAATCTTTTAATTTGAGTGGAAAAAGGAAAAAGTAAAACAAATTACCAGCATCAAAAATAAAAGAGTGAGTTTAACATCAATGAAAAAGAAATTAAAGTAATAATTAGGAGCTATTTTGCCAGCTGTATAACAGCAAATGCAACAATCTAACCAAAATGGATGAATATTTATAAAAATAGAAATTGCCCAGAAGAGGAAATAAATTATTTAAATAATCCCAATTTAGAAAAAAGATATTGGATAAGCCATTAATAAACTCCCAGGAAAAAATCTCCAGGGCTTATAGATTTACAAGTGAATTCTACCAGACTTTTAAAGGAAAAAATAATTCCAATACTAAGTAAGTTATTTGGAAAAATAGGTAAAAAAGGAGTCCTGCCAAATTCCTTCCATGGCAAAAATATGGTACTGATAACTAAGCCAGGAAGAGCCAAAGTAGAGAAAAAAACTGCAGATCAGTCTCCATAATGAATACTGAAGCAAAAAATGTAAATAAATTTTTAGCAAAGATATTACAACAATTTATCATCAGGATAATATATTATGACCAAGTGGGATTTATATCAGGAATGGAAGATTGGTTCTATATCAGGAAAACTATTGCCATAACTGACCACATCAATAGCAAAACTAACAGAAATAAGTTGATAATCTTAATAGATGCAGAAAAAACTTTTGACAAAATACAGCACCCATTCCTATCAAAAACACTAAAGAATATAGAGAAAAGAGAGTCTTCCTTAAAATAATAAGCAGTATCTATCTAAAAATAATAGCAAGCATTATTTATAATGAAGCTGGACTCATTCTCAATAAGATCAGGGGTGAAATAGTGAAAGATCACTATTATTCAAAATTGTACTAGAAATATTGGCTTTAGCAAGAAATTAAAGGAATAGGAATAGGCAATGAGGAGATAAAGCTATCACTCTTTGCAGATGATATGATGATATACTTAGAGAATTCTACAAAATCATTCCCAAACCTACTTGAAACAATTCACAGCTTTAGAAAAGTTATAGGGCATAAAATCAACCTATACAAATCATCAGCATTTCTATATTTTTTGACAAAGCCCAAAGCAAGAGATAGAAAGAGAAATTCCATTTAAAATAACTGTAGTATTTTAAACAAAATAAAATACTTAGGTGTCTACCTGCTAAGACAAGTTCAAGAACTATATGAACAGAATTATAAAACACTTCTCCCACAAATAAAATCAGATCTAAACAACTTTTAAAATATTAATTGCCCTTGGTCAGGCCAAGCTAATATAAAAAAGTAACAATTCTATCTAAATTTTTCTATTTATTCAGTGCCATACTAATCAAATTGCCAAAACCTTATTTTAAAGAGCTAGAAAAAATAATAACAAAATTTATATGGAAGAACAAAAGGTCAAGAATATCAAGGGGATTTAATAAGAAAAAAATACCAAAAAATGGTGACCTAGCAGTACCAGACCTAAAATTATATTATAAAGTAGTCGTCATCAAAACCATTTGATATTAGGAGAGCAAGGGGTAATTTACTCATCAGATCTTTGGAGAAAGAAGAAATTTTTGATCAATGAAGAACTAGAGAACATTATGAAAGGCAAAATCAACAAGTTTGATTACATTAAATTAAAATTGTTTTGCACAAACAAAATCAACACAAACAAGGTTAAAGGGGAAGTAAAAAGCTGGGGAGAATTTGTTTTACAAACAGTATTTATAAATTATATAAAGAACTGTTTTGAATTTATAAGACCACAAGTTATTTCCCAATAGATAAATGGTCAAAAGGACATTAAGAAACAATTTTCAAATGATGAAATTAAAACCATCTATAATCAGATGAAAAAAAAATGCTCTAAATCACCATTTATTACATTAAATTAAAAACAACTCTGAGTAGCACCCTACACCTCTCAGATGGGCTAAAATGAGAAGAAACGACAATGACAAATGTTGGAGGGGATATGGGAAACCTGGAACACTAATGAATTATTGGTGCAGTTCTAAAGTGATCCAACCATTCTGAAGAGCAATTTGGAACTATACCTAAAAAGCTATCAAACTGTGCATACCTTATGACCCAACAGTGCCACTGCTATGTCTAAATCTCAAGGAATTCATAAAGGAAGAAAAAATCCCCACATTTACCAAAATGTTTGTAGCAGATCTTTTTGTGGTGGTAAAGATTTGGAAAATGAATAGATTCATCAATTGGAGAATGGCTGAATAAATTATGATATATATAAAAGTAATGGAATATTATTGTTCTATAAAAATGACGAACAGGTTGATTTTAGAAATGCCTGGAAAGATCATGAACTGATACTGAACAATACCAGGAGAACTAGGCATACACTTTACACACTAACAGCAAGATTGTGTGATGATAAACTATGAAAAACTTGGTTTTTCTCAGTGGTTCCGGGATCAAAGGCAGTCCTAATAAACTTTGGACAGAAAGCTCTATCTGCATCTAGAAAGAGAACTATGGAGATAGAATATAAATCAACATATGCTATATTCACTCCTTTTTTTCTGTTTATTGCTTCTCATTTTTCCCTTTTTTTGATTTTTCTCTTCCAACATGATTCATGTGTATTGAAAAGTTAATTAGATAAAAAAGTTAAAAGTTAAAAGAAATATGTATTTAAAAAGTTAATATAGATATATAACCAGAAAAATAAAACAATAAAAAATACAAAAAGAAAGATGAATCTAATGGGAAATAGATGACTTTCAATCATTTCTGATAAAAAGAACAGAGTTGAGTAGAAATTGTAAAATACAAATCCAGGATTCAAGAAAAACATTGATCTAAACAACTGGAAAACTATCAAGTACTCTTGGATATGGCAAGTGAATGTAATAAAGATGACAATGCTACCTAAATTAATCTATTTATTTAGTATTATACCAATCAAATTCCCAAGAAACTATTTTACTGACCTAGAAAAAAAACAGCAACAAAATTCATCTGGAAGAACAAAAGTCAAGAATTTCAAGGGAATTAATAAGAAAAAAACAAAAACAAACAAACAAACAAACAAAAAAACAAAAACAAATGAAGGTGACCTAGCTGTACCAGATTTAAAATTATATTATAAAACAGCAGTCACAAAACCGTTCGATATTGTCTGAGAATTAGACTAGTCGATCAGAGAAATAGGTTAGGTTCACAGGACAAAATAGTCAATAATTATAGCAATCTAGTGGTTGACAAATCCAAAGATCCCAGCTTTGGGGATAAGAATTCACTATTTGACAAAAACTGCTGGGAAAATTGGAAACTAGTAGGTAAAAACTAGGCATTGATCCACACATAACACTGTATACCAAAATGGTCAAAATTGGGTTCATGATCTAGACATAAATAATGATATTATAAATAAATTAGAACATAGGATAGTTTATCTCTCAGATCTGTGGAGGAGGAAGAAATTTGTGACCAAAAAAAAGAACTAGAGATCATTATTGATCACAAAATAGATAATTGTGATTATATTAAATTAAAAACTTTTTGTATGGGACTTCCAGCCAAGATAGCAGCGAGGATGCATACAACTGCTTGAGCTCCGCATTTTCTCTCAGAATTTATTTCATTACAAGTCTCAGAATTAATGCTTGACCAGAAAAACAACAAACAAACAAACAAACAAACAAAAAACCACCACAAATAATTACCAACAGAAGATACCCTTGAAATTCACCAGAAAAGGTCTGTGTTTGCTTGGGGGAGGGGACAAACAGACTGGAAACAGGCTGAGGACAGGAGCAAGAGTGAGGCAGGCAGCTCACACTGCTCAGACCCAAGGGGGGAGGGGTACAATCTCTTCTATTTCTGCAAAATGAACTTTACCCCAGTGTGGATATTCCATCTTGGCAGCAAACCTTGGAGCAGCAGAGAAGGTATAAACACTGGAGGTAAAGAATAAAAGAATAAAACCCCAGAAAGCTAGTGTCTCTGGAACCTGGCTACCCCCACCCCCACCCAGAGTGACTCAGCACGTTCTTAGAGCCTCAGAGCACAGACACAGCACAGCCATTGCTGTACAGTTAGTGCCTTGTTAGTGCTCTCCCACAGTCTGTAGAGGGAGCCTGGTAACACCATCCAGCCCCATCCCCCCACAGAAACAGACCAATTGTTTCTCTTGTCAATTTGTTTTCTTCAATTCCCACTCTGACAAAATGAACAAAAAATGTAAAAGGGCTCTAACTATTGACAGCTTCTGTATGGATAGAGAGCAAACTTCAAACTCTGAGGAGACTAAAAGCAGACTGACTCCAGAAGAATCCCCTAAGGGGGGATATGATCTGCTCCTTAATACACAAAACTCTCATAGAGGAAATCAAAAAGGCTCTCACAAGAGAGCTAGAAGAGAAATGGGAAAAAGAAAGGGAAGCTTGGCAAGAGAGTCTGGAGAAGTCATCCAGAGTGTATAAAGAGATCAAATCATCGAGAAATAAAATTAGTGAGTTGGAAAAAGAAAACAGCTCTCTAAAAAATAAAATTGATGAAATGTAAAAAAATTCCATAGAAGATAAAAACTCAGTGGGACAATTACAAAAAGATATAAAAAAAGTGAGTGAAGAAAATACATCATTGAAAATTAGAATCAAACAAGTAGAAATGAATAAGTCAAGGAGAAACCAAGTAGTCATGCAAAACCAAAAAAAACGAAACAATTGGAAAGAATGTCAAGTACCTTATTGGAAAGACAACAGACCTGGAAAACAGATCTGGGAGAAACAATGTGAGAATAATCGGACTCCCTGAAAAATGTGAGGAAAAAAAAGAACCTGGACACTATTTTCCAGGAAATTATCAAAGAGAACTGCCCAGATGTTTTGGAAACAGAGGGTAAAATAGACATTGAAAAAATTCAACAATCACCTACTAAAAAGGACCCTAAAATATCAAAATGCCAAGAAATACAGTGGCCAAATTCAAGAACCATCAGATGAAGGAAAAAAATATTGGAAGCTGCTAGAAAAAAGCAATTCAGATATGGAGGAGCCACAATAAGGATAACCCCGGATCTAGCAGCATCCACATTAAAGGAACGAAGGGCCTGGAATATGGTTTTCCGAAAGGCTAAGGAACTTGGTATGCAGCCAAGAATAACCTACCCAGCAAAAATGAGCATCCTGTTCCAGGGAAGAAGATGGACAGTTAACAAAATAATTGAATTCCATCTATTCTTGATGAAAAAACCAGATCTACACAAAATATTTGATCTTCAAATACAGAACTCAAGAGATTTCTAAAAAGGTAAAAAGAAATCTTGAGAACTATATTTCTGCCATAAAGATATGGAAAGAACGCATGTATAATTTGTCCTAGAAACTAGAGGTGGAAAGGAAATTATATCATAAAAAAGTGTAAAGTGGTGGTACTACATTTCATGAAGAGGCAAAGGTAACCTATTATATCTGAGAGAAAGAAAGGAGGGGAGTGAATATGTTCAATAGACATATTCGATTTATTTTGAAACTTCTTCCACTTCATTGAAAAGTGTAAGAGAAGGAATAAGCTAAGGGGAAGGGAATACAGAAATTGTGAGGAAAAGGGGTAAAATAGGGGGAGGAACTTTAAGGTAAGGGAGTGATACTAAAAAGGGAGGGCTGTTAAAAACAAGTGGTACTCACAAGTTTAATACTGGAGAGGGGGTAAGAGGGAAGGAAAGGAGAAAAGCATAAGCAGGGGTTAAGAGAATGGCAAGCAATAAAGAATTAGTCATTCTATCCATAAATGTGAATGAGGTAAAATCCCCCATAAAGAGGAAACACATCTGAAACGGGGTGATACATTCAGAATAAAAGTAAAAGGATGGAGCAGAATCTACAATGCTTCAGGTGAAGCCAAAAAAGCAGGGGTAGCCATCCTCATCTAAGATCAAGCAAAAACAAAAATTGATCTAATTAAAAGAGATAAGGAAGGGCATTATATCCTGCTAAAGGGTAGCATAGATAATGAAGCAGTATCAATATTAAACATATACACACCACATGATACAGCATCTAAATTCTAAAAAGAGAAATTAAAAGAGCTGCAAGAAGAAATAGACAGCAAAACTATAATAGTGGGAGATCTCAACCTTGCATTCTCAGAATTAGATAAATCAAACCACAAAATAAATAAGAAATAAGTCAAAAGAGGTAAATAAAATACTGGAAAAGTTTGATATGATACATCTTTGGCGAAATCTAAATGGAGACAGAAAGGTATATACTTTCTTCTTAGCAGTTCATGGAACCTATACAAAAATTGATCATATACTAGAACATAAAAACCTCAAAATCAAATGCGTTTAAGGCAGAAATAGTAAATGCATCCTTTTCAGACCACAATGCAATGAAAATTACATTCAATAAAAAGCCAGGGGAAAATAGACCAAAAAATAATTGGAAACTAAATAATCTCATACTAAAGAATGATTGGCTGAAACAGCAAATCATAGACGTAATTAATAACTTCACCCAAGAAAATGACAATAAGGAGGCATCATATCAAAATGTGTGGGATACTGCCAAAACAGTAATAAGGGGAAGTTTTATATCTCTAGAGGCCTACTTGCATAAAAATAGAGAAAGAGAGGGCCAACGAATTGGGCTTACAATTAAAAATGCTAGAAAAGGAACAAATTAAAACCCCCCAGACAAACACGAACCTTGAAATTCTAAAAATAAAAGGTGATATTAACAAAATTGAAAGTAAAAAAAAAAAAAAAAACAAAAACTATTGAATTAATTAATAAAACTAAGAGTTGGTTCTATGAAAAAAAAACAACAAAATAGAAAAACCCTTAGTAAATCTGATTTAAAAAAGGAAAGAGGAAAAGCAAATTGTTAGTCTTAAAAATGAAAAGGGAGAACTCACCACTAATGAAAAGGAAATTAGAACAAAAGTTAGGAGCTACTTTGCCCAACTTTATGCCAATAAATTAGATAAATGAAATGGAAGAATACTTTAAAAAATATAGCTTGCCCAGATTAACAGAGGAAGAAGTAAATAGTCTAAATAGTCCCATTTCAAAAAAGAAATAGAATAAACTATTAACCTACTCCCTAAGAAAAACTGGTCCCCAGGACCAGATGGATTTACATGTGAATTCTATCAAACATTTTAAAAAACAACTAACTCCAATACTATATAAACTATTTGAAAAAATAGGGATTGAAGGAGTCCTACCAAATTCCTTTTATGACACAGACATGTGTCATACCTAAACCAGGTAGGCTGAAAACAGAGAAAAAAAATTAAAGAACAATCTCCCTAATGAATACTGATGCTAAAAATCTTAAATAAAATATTAGCAAAAAGACTACAGAAAATCATCCCCAGGATAATACACTGTGACCAAGTGGGATTTATACTGGGGGATTATTAGCATAATCGACCCTATCAATAATCAAATTAATAAAAACCATATGATCATCTCAATAGATGCAGAAAAAGCATTTGATAAAATGCAACATCCATTCCTACTAAAAACGCTTGAGATTATAGGAATAAATGGACTATTCCTTAGAATAATCAGGAGCTTATATTTATGACCGTCAGTAAGCATAATATGCAATGGAGATAAACTGTAACCTTTCCCAGTAAGATCAGGAGTGAAACAAGGTTGCCCACTATCACCATTACTATTCAATATAGTACTAGAAATGCTAGCCTCGGCAATAAGAGCCGAGAAAGAGATTCAAGGAATTAGAGTAGGTAATGAGGAAATCAAACTATCACTCTTTGCAGATGACATGATGCTATACTTAGATAACCCCAAAGATTCTGCTGAAAAGTTATTAGAAATAATTCAGAACTTTAGCAAAGTTGCAGGATACAAAATAAATCCACATAAATCCTCAACATTTTTATACATTATCAACACAATCCAACAGCAAGAGATCCAAAGAGAAATTCCATTCAAAATAATGGTCAATAGTATAAAATATTTGGGAATATATCTACCAAAGGAAAGTCAGGAATTATATGAGCAAAATTACAAAACACTTGCCACAAAAATAAAGTCAGATTTAAATAATTTGAAAAACATTAAATGCTCTTGGATAGGCCGAGCAGATATAATCAAGATGACAATACTCCCTAAACTAATCTATTTATTTAGTGCTATACCAATCAGACTCCCAAGAAATTATTTTAATGACCTAGAAAAAATAACAACAAAATTCATATGGAAGAACAAAAGGTTGAGAATTTCAAGGGAAGTAATGAAAAAAACATCAAAAGAAGGTGGCCTAGCTGTACTTGATCTAGAACTATATATTATAAAGTAGCAGTCACCAAAACCATTTGGTATTGGCTAAAAAATAGAATAGTTGATCAGTGGAATAGGTTAGGTTCACAGGGCAAGATAGTGAATAAAAATAGCAATCTAGTGTTTGACAAACCCAAAGATCCCAACTTTTGGGATAAGAATTCATTATTTGAAAAAACTGCTGGGAAAACTGGAAATTAGTATGGCAGAAACTAGGCATGGATCCATACTTAACACCACATACTAAAGATAAGATCAAAATGGGTCCATGATTTAGGCATAAAGAACGTGATCATAAATAAATTAGAGGAACATAGGATAGTTTACCTCACAGACTTGTGGAGGAGGAAGGAATTTGTGACCAAAGGAGCATTAGAGATCATTATTGATCACAAAATAGAAAATTTAATTACATCAAATTAAGAAGCTTTTGTACAAACAAAACTAATGCAAACAAGATTAGAAGGGAAGAAACAAATTGGGAAAACATTTTTACAGTTAAAAGTCCTGATAAAGGCCTCATCATCAAAATATAGAGAACTGACTCTAATTTATAAGAAATCAAGCCATTCTCCAATTGATAAATGGTCAAAGGATATGAACAGACAATTTTCAGATGATGAAATTGAAACTATTTCCACTCATATGAAAGTGTTCCAAATCACTATTGATCAGAGAAATGCAAATTAAGACAACTCTGAGATACCACTATACACCTGTCAGATTGGCTAAGATGACAGGAACAAATAATGATGAATCTTGGAGGGGATGTGGAAAGACTGGGACACTGATGCATTGTTAGTGGAGTTGTGAAAGAATCCATCCATTCTGGAGAGCAATCTGGAATTATGCCCAAAAAGTTATCAAACTGTGTATACCCTTGGATCCAGCAGTGCCACTACTGGGCTTATATCCCAGGGAAACACTAAAGAAGGGAAAGGGACCTGTATGTGCCAAAATATTTGTGTCAGCCCTTTTTGTAGTGGCTAGAAACTGGAAAATGAATGGCTGCCCATCAATTGGAGAATAATTGGGTAAATTATGATATATGAATGTTATGGAATATTATTGTTCTGTAAGAAATGACCAACAGGATGAATACAGAGAGGCTTGGATAGACTTACATCAACTGATGCTGAGTGAAATGAGCAGAACTAGGAGGTCATTATACACTCCAACAACAATATTATATGAGGAAGTATTCTTATGGAAATGGATATCTTCAACATAGAGAAGAGCCAATCCAATTCCAATTGATCAATGATGGACAGAATCAGCTACACTCAGAGAAGGAACACATGGGAAATGAGTGTAAACTGTTAGCATTTTTTGTTTTTCTCCCTAGGTTATTTCTACCTTCAGATTTCAATTCTTCCTTTGCAACAACAACAACAACAACAACAATAACAACAACAACAAAATTCATTTCTGCGCATATATATTGTACCTAGGATATATAATAATATATTTAATATGTATGGGAATGCCTACCATCTAGGGGAAGGGGTGGAGAGAAGGAGGGGTAATATTCAGAACAGAAAGGAGTACAAGGGATAATATTGTAAAAAATTACCTATGCATATGTACTATCAAAAAATGTTATAATTATAAAATTAATAAAAAAATTTTTGTACAAATAAAACTAATGCAGACAAGATTAGAAGGGAAGCAATAAACTGAGAAAACAATCTTACATTTAAAGGTTCTGATAAAGGCCTCATTTCTAAAATATATAGAGAATTGATAAAGGGTCAAAAGATATGAAGAGACAATTTTCAGATGAAGAAATTGAAGCTATTTGTATTCATATGAAAAGGTGCTCCAAATCTTTATTGATCAGAAAAATGCAAATTAAGACTACTCTGTGATACCACTACACCCCTGTCAGATTGGCTAAGATAACAAGAAAAGATAATGACGAATTTTGGAGGAGACATGTGGAAACTGGGACACTGATACATTGCTGGTGGAACTGTGAACAAATTTAACATTATGGAGAGTAATTTGGAACTATGCTCAAAAAACTATCAAATTGTGCATGCCCTTTGATGCAGCAGTATTTCTACTGGACTTATATCCCAAAGAGGTCTTTAAGGAGGGAAAGGGATCTACATGTGCAAAAATGTTTGTGGCAGCCCTTTTTGTAGTGTCAAGAAACTGGAAATTGAGTGGATGCCCCTCAATTGGAGAATTTCTGAATAAATTATGGTATATGAATGTTATGGAAAATTATTCTTCTGTAAGAAATGACCAGCAGGATGATTTCAGAGAGACTGTAGACACTTACATGAACTGATGCTAAGTGAAATGAACAGAACCAAGAGATCATTATACACAGCAACAACAAGACTATTTGATGATCAATTCTGATGGACATGGCTGTCTTCAACAATGAGACAATTCAAACCAGTTCCAATTGTTCAGTGATGAAGAGAGCTATCTACACCCAGAGAGAAGACTGTGGGAACTGAGTGTGGACCTCAACATAGCATCTTCACTCTTTATGTTGTTGCTTACTCGTATTTTGTTTTCTTTCTCAGTTTTTTTTTTTCATTCTTAATTTGGTTTTTCTTGTGCAGCTAGATAACTGTATAAATATGTATAAATATATTGGATTTAATATATATATTTTAACATGTTTAATATGTATTAGACTACCTCCAATCCAGGGGAGGAGATTGGGAGAAGGAGGGGGAAATTTGGAACAGAAGGTTTTGCAAGGGTCAATGTTGAAAAATTACCCGTGCATATGTTTTATAAATAAAAACATTTAACAAAAAAGAGAGAAATACTAAAAAATTAAATATAAGTGGGCAATCATAAGGCAATTAAAAGGTATAAAGAGTTTATATTTAAGAAGAGATAATTCAGTGTCCACTCAGTACCATAATATGATCAAGGGTCATAGAGGAAGTCAAATAAAATAGAATGGCTGGCTCATTTTTTAAAAGATGTGATGATTTTTAAAAGAAGCAAGGGAAGTGAAAAGGAACGCACTAGTGTAAAAAGGGAGAGAGAAAAATTATGGGAAATTAATTCACATTGTCAGGATATATAAGTAAAAGACAATACAAATAAGAAGGAAAGGTAGAAGTGGTCATAATAGAAACCTTCCTTTTTTTTATCAACCAGTCAAAGCAGTGTAAAACACTTAAACAGTGTTTGCATAGAAATATTTTCCACTCAAAAAAAAGACAGGAATAAACTAGGACAATTGGGAGTTGGGAATAAAGAGAAGTGGAGACTTATGACATTAGTCATAGTTAAAACAAACCCTAACCATATATGATGGATAATAAAGAGAAGTTTGAAAGAATAGAAGGCTTAAGTCCTTGTGACTGTAGTTTGGATAAGGGGGAAAAAAAGGTTAACAGATAATATCAAGGATAGGACCACAATTCTGAGCACAATATTCTCTTTCTACCCTCTTCTTAAAAAAAAAAAAAAGTGGGGAAGAGTGATAAAGAAAGGAAAAGGAAAAACAAGTGGATATGAATACAAGGGAAAGTATCATATTAATATATATGTTGTATCGATATATAGATATATATCTATATATCTATACACATACACATGTGTGTGATATAATGTAACTAATCATATAATTATATTAATCTGAAGGATATAAACTATAGAATTGAATAGATAAATAGGTTAAAAAGCAGAATCCATCAATATATTAATTTAAAAAGCACATATTTGAAATATATAAATTCGTACATAACTTCAAAATAAAGGCCTAGAACAAAAGGTATCTTGTGTAAATTAAACTCACTGAAGTAAGATTAAAAATTTGAGTCTCAAAGAAAGCACTAACAGAAATAGATTCAATTAAAATAAATAGAAAAATACATTTTTTCTGAAAGGTGACAGAAAAATAAATTAAAGTAAATACTGTAAACTTGTAAGGGCTTAAATAATATGTTAAAACAAGTTATAGGGAGGGAAAAACACAGTGAAATGATAATAGTGGAGGTCAACTACTATTTTTTTTAGACCTTAAGGGGAAAAAAAGAAAAGAAGTTATAAAACTTGAAAAAATTTTAGAAAACATAAAGATGAGATTCTTTTTGTTATTAAAGAGTGAAAATAAAATAGAAGAAATCTTCCTCAGAACTCCATGCCATCTTGATGAAAATTCATATCTTGGAGTATATCACAAAGTAGTAAAATGAAATAATAAACATATTTTACTTACCATAATATAATAAAATGTATATTCAGTAAGACACCACAGAAGAAATGATTATGATTCAATTGGAGACTAAATATTTTAATCTTAAACAATTGAATTATCAAAAAATAAATCATATAAATAATATATAATTTCATAAAAATAATAAAATTGAGGTAACATACCAAAACATATACAATACAGAAAAAGGAATCCCTAGGGGAACATTATGTATCCCAAAACATTTTCATTAACATAGGACAAATAGAAAAAAATCAATAAATTATTAAGGCAATAAAAAACTAAAACACTAACAAATTAAAAAACACTAAAATGAAAAATCTGAAAAACAATTTTAACAGAAAGATAAAACAATGTAATTACTAAATAAAACTATAAGCACTTTTTAAATGAATAAAATAAATTATTTTCCAATTTGAAGGAACAACATGCCTCTTCCAGGAGAAGCTAAAACATCTGAAAGTTTTTCTTATCATGTTTGTTTTAACAGCTTTGTATACACAACATCATCTCAATATTACCAAGTCCTCTCCCCTCTCATTGGAGGATTGGAGAATCAGATAAACAACCTTTTCTCAGAGTTTTCCCTTTAGAGAGGGCAGGAACTTGAACTCTCTAGCTCATTCTCTACTTTCCAACTGCAATTTTTAGTTAAACTCCTTCAAATAAGATATCCAGAATTGTATCTTTCCCTAACTTCTCTCCCCATCCCTTTCATCTTCTAGCATCTTTTGTGTGTTGTCTCCTTCATTATATTATAAATGCTTTACATCAGAAAACTGCCCTTTTTTTTTGCTGTATTTTTAATCTCTAGTGCTTAGCACAATGCCTAACACATAACAAAACACTTAATAAGCATTTTAAATGAACTGATTTAAAGAAGAAAATTAGATTACTTGTATCAAAAATAATGAAGGAAATGTTATAAATGAACCTATGAGAAACTACTTCACCTTAATGTATGCCAATGAAAACAGGCAAATAGAATAAAATTTATGGATGTTTATAAAAATATAAAGAGCCCAGAATAACAGAATGAGAAATATACAATTTAAATAAAACAATCTCAGAATAAGAAAGTTTCTTCCAAAGGGGATAAAGAATAGGATTAGAGGTATACAGTAGTGAAATCTAGAATAATTGATTTAGAGGAAAAATGAATTATATCAAATTCCTCCTGTGAATCTTCCATGTAATTTTTTTACTTAAACCACACTTAGACCAAAGAAAGAAAACTAGAGGCTAACATCATTAAATAATATTAATAGTATGGATGCTTAACATTATAAAATTAATACTAATACTTTAAAAATAAAATATTAGTAAATAGGTTATATGAACATATTACAAAATATGTATTATCTCCCCTATTAAGAATGTGAGCTCCTCAAAGGTAGAGACTTTCTATTTGTATCCTACTTAGTACAGTGCTTTGTCAATAGTAAGCACTTAATAAATGTGTTATTTATGCATTCAAGTCAACATTTCAAGCTTAGAACAGTTTTTTTCTGAGGGTTCAAAGAATTTGGAATAGCAATGTCTTCTTATCTCCCTTCACTCCAAGGCAGCTCATACAAGAACCTATGATTACTTACCTTATTATCCTATTGAATCATTCTACAGCTTCACACAAAGAAATCTACTTCCATGAAATGATGGAAAACATGTAAGGAAAGTGATTACTAATTTTGCATGTCATCTACTTCCATTAGAATGTAAGCTCTATAAGACGGGGACTCTCTTTTGCCTCTTTTTGTATCCTAGCATCTAGGACAGTGCCTGGCACATAACAGATGCTTAATAAAGGTTATTAATGTTGGATTATTAATTGAAATGACTTAGACCTTTCTTTGAGTCTTTAACATCCTACTATATATACATATACATACATACATATACATACACATATATACATATATACATATATACACATACATATATATATATATATATCTTGTGTATATAGATGGATGGATGAATAGATGGAATGATGGATGGATTTGGATACATGTCACCTAGAATCACTTAAAATGTCAGAATTAGAAGGATTATATTTGAGGAAATTTTATCTAGCATCCAAAAAGAAATCTCTTTTGAGATATCCTTTAGCAATCAACCATTTTGAGCTTTCTAGATGAAGAACCCACTATATCATAAGATATCCCATTCTACTTTTGAATTGATATAATTATTAGGAAGCCTTTCATTTTATTTAGCCTTTCTGCATATTTTAGTCCTTTTTCATTTTGCTCCAACACCAAATTCAGAAAATCTTAATCTTCTATATACAGCTTTTCAAATATTTGAAGAAAACTATCATATTTCTCCCCTATCCCTATCCCTCAACCATCTCTTCTTCAGGATAGACATTCCCTGGTCATTTAATTGTTTTCTGTATGGCATGATATATAATTCTTTGATAAAAAATGTTGAATAATCTCTCCTATTAGATAATAGGTTGCTTAAGGGTAAGGAATGAGTTTTCTGCTTCTACTGTTCTTAATAGTAACCTTGTTATATAGGCCACAATTGTTTAATTGAAAATTCTAACACTAATTTTTTACAACTTGATGATGATGATTGCTATTCTTATTACATAATTAGTAAACCCTCATTGATCAAAGAAGTAGTTTTAAGATTGATTGTAAAACATGATTGCCTATAATAATTAATATATGTTGAGGACCACATAAAATTGGTCTTTAAAAATCACTAAGAGGCAAAGTGTTGTTTTTTGTTTTTTTCCCTTCACTTTTAATGTTTCATCTAATTTAGGGGGCAGGTAGTTTTTTTTCTTGTTGAAGAAAAATGCTGAGGACTGCTTTTTTTTTTTTTTTGTTCCAAACTTTGGGATTACATTGATATTAGAGGAAAATGAAATTCTTCATTCGCTGATGAAGAGATAGTGTTTTCTGTTCAGATATAGATCAAATTAGATGGCCTTTTTGGTCCTTTCCAACTTTGAATTTTTGCAATTCTGTGAAGTAATGTATTATTTGTCCAGACAGTATCATTTATAAATGTGCTATATCACACACACACACACACACACACACACACACACACACACACACACACACACACACACACAAAATGAAATTTTCAGTTACCTAAAGCTTCTATCTTAAATTGCTAATTTTTTTCTTTTAAATTGAACCACCCAGGTTGGAAATCTTTCTAAATTGCATTACACACTTCCTTGACTTCTTAAATAGAGGGTACTGAATATAATTTAACCTTTTCTTGATGACTCAAGGTCATAATTATGAACATGGACTATTACAATTAACACAATGATACCCTCAGGGGCTATTGAGGTGTGAAGGGTCATTTCTCCCTACATTAAATGACTCTAGACTTCTGTGCTTTTTGAGTTCATGTGTCTGCTTTTTACAGCTTCCTTCTCATCTCCATCAGGATCAAGCTGTCAGCTGTCATTTCTCAATACTGTCAGTTTATCTTTTTCTAGAACATTGTCCCTTTTTACATTTTCATTTGTGTAATCCAAGCAACAAAATAGCTTATTAAAACAGTGTAAATGAAGTACAAATAAGTTCTGAGTTAAAGTTTAATTAATTTTTCTATGACTGAAGATGGGTTTTATAAGCTATTTTTTGCTATTCATGGACCTTTTGCTTTTTTCCTCATTCTTTGCTGTCTTAAGACATAGTTGAATTGCTGGATGAATCACTTTTGGGTAAGTGAGTTGCTGTGTGTTATTGAGATGAATCACTTTTGAATAATTTTAGTATTTTATAGTAGTAGACCCTATCTTCAAAAAATAAAGAAATTCATATGACAGAACTCTTTCCTAGCAAAAGGAATCAAGAATACTGGAGATTGTTAATGGTTTTATCAAAGATTCCCTGTACATTGTGACTAGAAAGAAATTGTCTTCTGAAGAACATCATAGAGATAGTGTAAGGATGAATTATTTTAAAGAAAAAAGAATGAAGCTAAATTCATGGGGTAAGACCCCATGTAAATACTAGGGAGTGCTATTGTTAGATATAAAATAAAAACATATTCCAATTTTGGCCCAGCTCCATAAGCCAACTGAAAAAATCTCTCTTGAATTAATATTCATTGAAATTCATTACAAGTATATTAAGTACAATTCTTTTGAACACCTTTCTGTGTGTTTCCAGGGTTCAGTCAGGATATTATGTAATACATTAGCAATCCCACTCACACATACAAACACCCACGGGTGAAAAATGTAGATTAAGACTTAGTACAGCAGTGTTAAATTAGGTGAAAACAAATTGAATTCTCTATTGTCACAGTTAAATATGCTAGGTCCCAGATGTATTTCAGGGGCAGATGCTGGTCTAATAGTACAGGAATTTCCTTGTTTGCCCTCCTTTACATGCTGAATTGGATACTGAAAGGAAAACCTCAGTGAAAATAATTGGGTGCCAATACAAACTATTGAAAATGTGTGCATTATGTCAATGATTATCGATGGTAAATTATACCTTACTTAAAAAAAATTCATCATAAAGGCAAGAAATGAATGAACCTTTACCTCTGTTTGTATTCCAAGGCTATGAAAAATAATCTAAATTATTTGTCAGATTCAGGAATATTTAAGTCAAATCAAGTAACCAGAATATATCTGGTGTTTACTATAAACTTTTAGCAATAAGGAACTTTGCTTAACCAAATTCTTTGGTAGATAGCATGGTATCTTTCCTTAAAAAATATTAATAAAGGTTTTTTTTTAACTAACTGGTTACATGATTCTTGTACAAAATGGCTCTGTACTAGTTGAAAAACAGTGAGTATATGAGAAGAAATTCATCCCATTACTGAAAAAAAAATAAAACAAGTCTCCAAAAGTCAGATGAGAAAGCTACCTTTATATGAAGAGGGCAGTTCTGCTCAGGAAGCTTGGAAGTCAGGGAATTAATAAAATGGATTCACCCATACATGCAGTTGCTCCTACTGTTATACTTTGTGTCTGTATACAAGTATGGTTGAAAAGGTTTAGAGGTTAATTGGTATATCACATATATATAGCGTCTAAGTCAAAGACAATAATAACTTTTTGAACTTTAAAAATTTGTACCACTGCTATTTAACTTCATGGTTGGCCTCTTACCTCTGTTCAAAAAAAAGCCACCCCATTTGTAACTTCTATACAACCCAGGATGGTCTGCCTTCACATAATAAATATTATAATAGCACTTCATTCATCCAGCATTACTGAGAAATGAAGTGTTCTGGATAATTTCATTTTCCAGATAACTGAAGTACTTATCAATTAAAAAAAAAGTGACCATTTTCAGTTTTAGTAAATTAAATATAATTTGACATTTTTTCTGCCACATTATGTATAACAATGGTTCTAATGTGGTATAATACAGAGATACTTTTTAGAAATTAGGTAGTCTAGGTCTGTTTATTTTTAAGCTAAATGATTTTGGACAAAGTATATATAGATATGTATAGTGTGTGTTTCTTCTGTCAACAATTCTACTGCCATTGAAGCTTTCATAGCAACTCTCATCAGCTATATACTAAGGTACCACTGAAAGACTTCCAGGGACAGCTCATCAAATCATTAACCTAAATTTTATTTGCTACTGAATCAATAGACTGCTTGAAAGCCTGAGTGTAGCTATGCTTCTTTTCCAAGATATAAATATGCTTTTATAACAATTATTTTATTTCCTGCTCAGAAACAGTTTTTATTTACTTCTAGATTCATAGCTGCTTTATAGATAGTGAAAATTGCTACAAGTTTGATAATAAAATAAGTGTGATGTTACTATATTTGCTTTTAAAGGATCCCCTTAGACTTAGCAAAAGTCTTATAGTAATGATGTCAAGCAAGAAAATATCAGTAAGACAATAAATTGTCCTGTTTATACTCCAAGTTTTTTAAAAGATTATTTTTTAAATGGTATGACAGATTAAGTAAATCAATATACTTAATAAAATATCATTACTAAATAAAAAGTACTAATATTCAAAAGGAAATTTGCTTTTAAATTTTAAAATATTGTATCATTTTGTTAATTACCAAGAAATTTAAAGCAAATTATGTGACTGAAACAAAAAAGAGGAGGTGATGGGATAGTCTTCATGATAATACTATGTTAGTCTACTGAAAAATTTTTTCTCCTTTTAAAAAAAGGATTGAGCTAATTGAATTCATGTGTAACTCTTAGATCATTAATATCCTAAGGTCTTTCTCAAAATTTGATTTCCATAATTCATCTCATACTGCAAAAAGTTAATCATTACAGTTTGGGGTTTCTTGAATGTATTAACATGTATATAGGAAGTTTATTTATTTTTCCTATTGAGGTTAAGTGCCTCACCCAGAATAATGTGGCAAAGATGAGGTTTGAAGTCAGTTCTTTGTGACATTTAATCTGACTCTTGTTTTGTTATGTCATGCTTCTTCTGAAGTCATTTTGTGACTATTAATGTATATAACTGGTACATAGTGTTTCTTATGTAAGCAAATCCAATACTTAAAGATATTCAATATTTATATATAATGGGTTTTTTTTATACTAGTAACAGATTAATTCTAACTGTACTTCTATGAAACAAGTGTAACAAGTTTCAGAATTCGATAAAGTAACAAACTAATCTGAATATTTAGATTTTGCTAAACCAAAGAAAGGATTAAGTCTGCTTAATACACTATAGGTTTTAGACAGGATTGTAGTGTTTTCAAAAAAGAGACAGTGCACAGATTTAATATTAATGCTTTTGAAATATTGTGAAACACCAGGTTATTTAATTTCATTAAAGACTATTTGATTTTGTGGTCTCAGATTGACATCCTTACAAATATTGCTCAACTGATCAGGAGAAATGTGGGGCTCCTTCTATCTCTGGAATAATGTATTTTCTAGATGATGAGCCTTCCATTACCAAAGTAGTAGTAGTATGGTAGTATGCTAGTAACTGTAGAGACTGTCTAGACAAAGGTCAACATATTCTACTAATGCTTTGAGCAACCTACACCAAAGTGGGCAACCTGAATTTGTGGGAAAATGTGGCAGTTTGGTAGATAGTGGTGACCAGAGAGAAGGCACATTGATTCAGAAGGAGGAAATATCTCCAAAATACAAAGAATTTGCTTCTTCACACAAAGAGACTTTAGATAGGAAAGCTATTCCCTCTAACTTTTCTAATTATAATCCCAAATGGTAAAAAGACCTTTCCTCCTCAGGAAGCTGGTAGTAACCCCAGATGCTACTAAATTTCAAAAAAAGACTCCCTGCTACAATGGGAAATTAGATACAGTGGGTGGTGAAGGCACATCCATCACATCGACAATCTTCTATCTAACCTACTAAAACTCACTTGGTCCTATTCTGACTTAGAGACATCTTGACTTTCAATTTATTTATTTTTAAAATGCGAGGAACCAGATTTACATTCCAGAATTCCATACTCCCATGTCATTTAAGTCTTTATAATTTTGTAGCAAAGAGAATTCATAAAACGCTTTAATTTGATCATTTCCTTTCCTCTCAAATTTTGAAAGTTTTCTTGAGATCCATAAAATAAATCCACGAACCTGTCAGTTCATTCTTTCTTCTCTCTGGGTTCTTTGGCTTTGCATATCAGCTGTTCCATATACTTAGTGGCTACTCTGCGCCTATGACAGAATACCTAAAGAGAGAAATCAGAGCAAAGCAATTGTAACTTGAGTGAAAAAGGTAAGTAGGGAGATTAGGGTGGAGGGAACAAGCATTTATTAAGCTCCTACTATATGTCAGTTATTGTATTAAATACTTTACAAATAATGGTTATTATAACAGCCTTGGGAAGTGGATGTTATTATTACCCATATTTAACAATTGGAGAAACTGATGTCAAGTGACTTCATCAGAGTTGCATAGCTAATGAGTGTGTGAGGAGTTATTTGAACTCAGGTCTTCCTGACACCAGACTAAACACTCTAATCATTGTGCTTATTACTTAATAGGTGACAAGTGTGTATGTATTTATTTATCTTTTGGAGGATTTAAATACAAAATAGGAAAAGGGGGAAGAACATTGTCATGTGTACAACAGAACATAAGAGAGGATTCAAATATAAAACAATACATTTAAATTTCAGGAAAGTCTACATCATAAATACTATGCATTGTGTTCAGAGTTGTCCATCTTTTTGTTTGTTTGTTTGTTTTTTGCTTCCTTGTAGGTTTTCTTTTGTTTTCTGTTGTGCACTTTTTATTTTATTATTTTCTCCCCCTTTTCCCACCCTCTCCCCAAAGAACGCTATAATGAAATGCATAAACATACACACATATATATGTACATATATGTGCATATATATACATACATGTATTTATGTATATACATACATATATATAGATATCTACAATCATACAGATATATACACATCTATGTAAGGCCATACTACACTTCTTTATCCTCTGTTTTCTGAAGGTAGCTAACATTTTCCTTCTTAAACTACAAGGCTTTCCATATTTTTCTAACTCTACCAACTCATCATTTCCTTCAGTATAGCAATATTTCAACTTTACACTGTCTAAATATTTTAAATAGTCCAAAACAATCCCGATTGATATGGCTGACATATAATAGTTTCCCTATTTTTCTCTTTGGATTAAATCTATTTAGCTTTAATTTTGTCTGAGATCATGCTTACTATCCCTGTTTTTTAAACCTAATAAATTATATTTCTGATTTTTATTTTATGTATGTATTTCACTTTATTTCTTATTCCTCCTGATTCCTCTGCTTTACTTGTATCCCTCTCCCTTGTCTTCCTATTACTTAACTATCCCTCTTCTACTAAGGCTCCTTCCTTAAGCTTTTCCCCCCACTCTTTCCCATTGCTCTCTTGTTTCTATCTAAATTTAGAAAACTTTATAATCTTCCAAATTTATAGTAACAAGTATTTATTAAGTGGATAATATACATATATATATATATATATGATATATATATATTTAACATATATATATATATATAAATAAATGCACTATGTTGAATTAATGGCATATAAATACAAACAAAGATGAAAGATATTTCCTGCTCTCAAGGAGTTGCCATTCTAATGGAGGAAGATAACACAAAAACAAATCAGAAGTGGACACGCTTTTAAAATCTTAGAATCAGAAGCATATTCAGAGGGTGAGTGAAGCAAAATGGAGAAAGTCCTGAAAGGAAGTCACCAGTGGGAGGAGATTCCAGTATGGAGGTGCAATATTATAGGATTAGAGAGATGAGGGCAAAAGGAAAGTTCTTGGATAAGTGAATGGCTGAGTCATGATGACAAATTCCTTAAGGTACAGTGGCAGGAGAGTGATGTCAGGACCCTTCACACTTGCCAGAAGCAGGAGAGAACAAAAGGGAACGAGAAGAAAGCACCCTGTGAAACCAGTAGGTTCACAGATGCACCCTACATCTAATTTCTATGTGAGACTTTTCTGGATTTCTCATGATTTTTCATGAGCCAAAATTAAGAGTTTCAAAAGGATTTTCTGGATCTTCTAGAATCCCCTTGAGTGTAGCTGATATTTTGGGATTTGAGCTTATATACTTTGGAAGCTCCAAGGAAAAATTTAGAAAGCATATTTTTATTTTCATTCACCCTTAAGCAGCCTTCATTCAGCTAGGTTTGTGGGATAGAGCCTTCTAGGTGCAGGATCTGATTGGAATTAGAGAACTTTCCCTTATTCTATCTCTAGTTCATTTTCTCTAGATGCAGGAGGGTTCACGCTGAGAGATGGATGACAGGATATGTTAAGCAAGATGAAGGAGAGAAAGGAAGTGATTTCAAAAGCTCCTGACCAGGGCATTTTGAAGTTTGTTTTCTAAGTCTCATTTCCCCCTAGTTCTGTCTCGGGAGGTAGAGAACTCTGTAAATAGGTGTCTCTTATCAGAGCTTTACTTCTCTCAAAATAAAAATCATCACATTCACACATTTCTTCAGCTGCTCCTTGGCTTCACTCTCTGAGGACTCTTCCCCCTAGAGGTAACCAGGGAAACTAGTTGCTATAGTAACTTAGAGCAGGTTTACTCCTCCCTATGAGAAGGAAAAGCACAAAACATAAACTATTGCCAGGATTGAATTGGCTGCTGGGAAAACTAGGGAACCAGGGATGATGCCAGCTAATCCCTTTCCTTCCAATAGCTCTGGACCCTTCATTTTCGGCTCCTGCCCTTTCCCTCCACCTTAGTCCCTCTATCTTCTGTGGAAATTAAGCAGGGGACCTCTGCTCTCACAGGACTATTTTAGATATTTAGCAGATAATTTAATTCTCTGAGAGAGGCCATTCAGTGCTACAGAGTGGGGTCCAGAACCTCATTGCAGGCAGACAGACTCCACTTATTTTCCTGGCTCTGCAGATTTACTACTAACACACTGGCAGGCAGAAGTAGTGGATATGATGTAGTATTGGAAATGATCCTGGGTTTTAGTAATGGCTTTGGCTTGCCAGGCATTTATAGCCAAACCGTCCAGATTTTTTAAAGAGACTGTTCCACCCTTCCGTCTGTTGGAATCTCTAATTTCCTACGTGCCCCTCTCCCCTTGCAGTCTGGCATGTGATGGCATGGGTGGTGAGCTCCAAATATTAAATATAGAATCTAAATTTTTTGAACAGCAGATTTGGCAAAGCCTTATGGCCTAACTGGCCTTACTAGACTTGTGTTGACAACCCAGGATTGCTTCCAGAATTTCATGGCATTCCTTCTCAGTGGCTGCCAGAGTTTCAGAAAGTAGAAGTTGAGCACTAAACAGATACAGGGGTGCTTCCTGTGATCACCCAGGGCTATGAAGGTCATCTTTTTTCTCCTTTTCAAGAAGGCTGCATGCTGTAATGGAATTTACAAGGCTTGAATTTATGACACCTACCTTCAAATTCTGATGGACACATTAACTATGTGACTGAGAATGAGTAATATAATTTCTCATAATCTCAATTTTCTCATCTCTAAAATGGGAACAATGATCTTTAATTGCCCACATTGTAGGGCTGTAAGGTAATTTATAAAGGTCAAAGTGCAAAATCCATTTCATGAAATATAAAAATATTGTTATTCAAAAGTATGGAATATTTTATAGAAAGTCACCCAAATTCTATAGGGAGCACTCTATCGGGATCATACTTGCCTATACTATTAGATTGACCAATATAAATGAGTCTTACTTTTTATATCCCTGACTTGACATCCAGTTGAATCCAATCCAATGTAACAAGCATTTTATATTATTTTATGTATTTATGTATGTATGTATGTATGTATTTATTTGTTTGTTTGTTTGTTTACTTATTTTCTGAGGCATTTGAGGTTGTCACTTGCCCAGGGCCAAAGTGACTTGCCCAGGGAACAAGCTTTTTAAATAAACCAAAGTAAGAGCTATAGTGTTCATGGGGCTACTCTATGAATTCAGGGTAAGCCAGGCATATTTAGTTATATTCGAAGATGAAACTCTTTTGCTATTTTGCATCTATTTTTAAAGTTTGTATTTATAATATGCAATTTTATTGTTAATTTTAAAACCGTGCATAGACTTTGACCCAGACATATGATTATTAAATCTACAACCCAAAAAGTGGTCAAATAAAGAGGAAATTACTTATATGTACAAATATATTTGTCTTTTTGTGCTGGCAAAGAATTGGAAACTTGAAGGAGGAAGTTCCTATTATTTGGGAAATGGCTTATGAGTTATGGTTTTTGTATTTTATGGAATATTATTGTACTGTAAGAAATAATGAAGGATATGGTGTCAGTGAAACCTGGGAAGGCTTGTATGAACTAATGCAAAGTAAGGTAACTAGAACCATGAGAACAATTTATATAATAACAACACTGTAAAGACAAACAACTTTGAAATACTTAGGCACTCAATGCAATGGAACCAAAATCAGTTCTGGAGGACTTAGGATGAAACATGCTTTCCACTTCTACATAGAGAGGTGGTAGCCACAGAACTGGAAACATTTTTTTTAAAAATATGAGCAAGGCTAATGCATAGATTTATTTTGCTTCACTCTATATATTTTAACAGGTTTTACTTTTCTTGTTTTTTTTTTCAATGGTTGGGAAAGTTAGAAAGGGATGGAAGAGAATTTGCCATTGAAAATAAAATTGAATCTAAAAATAAATGTAAAAATCTTTAGCATTTTTTGTTTGATGAATATAAATTAAACCTTTTAAAAGGTATTAAATATTTGATAAATGTTTGCCTTAAGAATATTTCCAGGGTACACACCCTAATGTAATATGTTCCACATATCTTTGAAAGGATGCTATTTTCCTGGGAGGAAAACTAAAGTTCTGTTGTGTTCACATGTTGTTCAGAGTGGAGTTTCCTTTGGAACATTACTGGGACGTCTATGCTATTAGAAACCCTTTAATATAATGGGAGCCTGACTTGCCAACTTTTTACCTGAAGGATTGTAGACTACAGCTTTGTAACACACTTCCACAGGGGAGATTACTTTTAGTATAAATGTACATTTTTTCCCAGTAAAATTGTTTCTAGCCCTACTAAAAAGTTTAGAAAACATTTTACAAATCATTCAGATAAACACAGTTAGCTGCCACAGAATGAGATGGCTATTAAAAAAAAGTCTTGGCAATAGAACAAAGTCTGTTATACCTGAAGGGGCCTGAGAGGTCAGTTAGTCCAAAGTAACATTATTGTCAGTGAGGAAAAGCAATAATAATATCTATGATTCACTTTTCTAAAATTCTAAGTTTTGCAGAGCACGTTATATGGATTTTCTCATATTATTCCTCTAATCAATTGTGGGAAATAGGTACTATTATTATTCCTACTTTACATATGAGGAAACTCAGGCTGAAAGAAATCAGGAAATTTACTCAGAGTTACATCTCTACTAAGTATCTGACGCAAAATTTGAACACAGATCTTCCTGATTCTGGCTTCAAAAATAGCATTTATATTGTTCTGTTTATTTTTTGAACTCTAATTTTCAGAAATCCTTTGTTCTCAATGCATTTTTATGACATCTGTATTTGTCAGATATCAGACTATAATCAGAATCTTAACAATAAAGAAATTACTATCAAGTCAGATAAAAAATGGAATAATATAGTGATTTTTTTTAAAAGGAGAAAATAAAGGCAGCAAAGGGAAAACTTTGAATTTTAAATTTTTTCAGCTTAATTTTCAGTTATTTATTTGCTTTTGTGTTTGGTATTTTTCAGGGTTTTTTTGTTTGTTTGTTTGTTTTAGAGACACAAACAATATGGTATCATAGGCATGTGGGTTCTAGTTCTTATTCTACCATTTACTGACTATATGACTTTGGGCAACTCACTAAGTCTATTTGGCCCTTATAGTTGTCTCATGGATAAAATTAAGAGATAATTCATGAGACAAAAAATCAGGGAAGGAACCAGATGATCTTTTGAAGCTTCTTTGAGTTCTAAGATCTAGTATTCCAAAAGACAGAAACATGCTATATCTATGTATTCTCTTCATCGCATATAAAGTGACATATTTTTGTTCTCTGTGAAAGAAGTCTCTGAGTGTGACTAATAAACATATAATAACATATAGTCAGTCAACCAATAAGCATTTATGAAGCATTTTCTATGTACCAGGTATTTGCTAATTTCTGGAGATACAAATAAAGGCAAAGAGACATTTCCTGCCCTTAAAAATCTTGCAGTCTAATGGGATAGACAGCATGGCAATAAATATTTCCAAAAAAAAGTATAATATAAATATGAACTATCAGCAGAGGAAAGGAACCGGAATAGAACAGGTAGAAAGGGAATCCATATCTGTGGTGATCAATTCTGTTCTCCATGACTGATTAGTCAAAATTACTATTAATATATTAATTCAAGTACATTACAAATAAATATTATTATTATTTTTATGTATAGATTTGTTACAGTTAACTTAGCATTATTTCTGTGGGTAAACACTTGCTAAGCTCCAAATTAACTTCCAAACTTTTGTAATATAATTCATTAATAAGTCTGTTTCATGAAAAAAGAAAATACTAAAATATGCTTTGTACTTTCCTCTGGGTCCTTTTATGGGGGGTTATATGAGGGAAAATTGAAGCACTATAAGCAAATAGTTGATAGTGAACATTTTATTTAAGAAAATAGCAGTTATTACAAATGATTTAATCCCCCCCCACCAAATTGAAGTGTCTTTAGGGAAAGGCCTATACACATGTGCACATGGAGATCCAAAAGCTATTACAGATATAGCTCTCCATTTTGTTGTAATTTCAGGCAGTTCCTTCAGGAATAAAAATGCCAAACACAGGTGTTTAAATGGCAATTGGAAAAATGATCAAACCAATTTAGAGACACAGAAAATTTAAAGGGCCATCCAACCCTGGAATGTGTAATGTGGTCAGTAGCCAAACAGTTCTAATGGTCAAACCATCATGGACTCTAATGGATCATTCTCCCTCTGTTCTGATTCCCAGTTCTTGCTGTAACAAGGAATATTTTTTGCATATATTCAATGCATGCAGATATGCTTCATTGCCTTTGGTTATAAAACTCTTTGTATATCTTTTCACTGGGCTATTGATTGATTTCTTTAGGTTATGATATTAGAGTTCAATAGGTTATGGTCTTTTATAAATATTCATTCTTCCACGTGATTTGGATTTTTGAAAATTTCAGAATTATTCCTTGGGATGACTGCTAAGTAGCTTCAAATTCTGGTTTTGATACTTACTATGTACATAGAAAAAACTGTATTCCATCTTTTATGTTAATATATCAAGAGTTTAGCATAAATCGTACCTGTTTAAGTGGCTGACATTATATGATCAAGGAATTTCAGAGTTGCAAGGACTCTCAGTGGTGATCTAGTTCAATCTGTACCTTAAAAAAATGTCAACAGCATCATCTAGTCTTTGCTTGAAGAGGGCAATGAAAGATAACCTACTACCTCCCAGAATAGTCTACTTAATATTTAGGTCTAATTCTTAGGAATTTTTTCCTTACATCAAACCTGAATTATTTTCCTTAGAAATTCTATTAACTAGTTTTAGAGATGTATAAGCTCAACCCAACGTAGTCAAACAGAATGAGTCTAATCATTTTTTTTATATTAAAACATTTCTAGTTTTTTTAAACCAGTCCTATTGCTTTCTACTCCCAGAGTTTTCTCTTCTCTAATTTAAACATTTCAAATTCCTTCAAATGGTCTTTATATAGAATGACTAGAGGTCCTTGACCATTTTGTCTGCTCTCCTTTGGATATTTTCTATTTCAGCAATGTCCTTTCTAAACTACGAGGCCCACAACTAATCAGAATGTTTTGCCAAGGACTGACTTAAAAAAAAAAACTATATGCTTTTTATTCCTATTTTATTTGAGACAGGTAGATGGTTAAATGGATACAGTGTTGAGCCTGGATTCAGAAAGACATGGCCTCAGATATTCACTAGCTTTTACCTAATCTGTTGGAGAAAGAAATACCAAACCATTCTAGTATCTTTGTCACAAAAACCCTATATGGGCTCATTAAGTGTCACATATACTTGAACAACAATAACAACAGTGTTCTCTTGGCATACCCCAGAATAACATTATGTAAAATTTTCTATATTATTTTCTGCTAAAGTCCAGTGACAGCTTATATTAAGCTTGCAGTCCACTAAACTAGTCATTTTTTTTTAATTCAGAAAATCTGTCTAGTCATATATTGACTTCTCATTAACAAGAGACCTTACATGTATCCATGATAATGCTAAACATTTTTCAAGTATATCATTTGACTAAGGGACCACTTATCCTTTAGGTTTCTAGGCCATTTCCCTTGTTCAGATTTTTATTTAAATTTTGCCTCAAACCATCATTTTTCAACCAATCTAGGGGTTATAGTATCTGCATTTGACCTTAATATTACAACCTGTGAACCAGCTTGCTTAATGTGGAATTACATCATGTAAGAGATTCCCTTTTGTCCATTATCCCAGGCATTTCATTGACAGGGCTCTCAAAGAGTCATGATACTGTAAATCAGAAAAGAACTTGAAATTGAGAAGATGAGAATAATAGTCTTAGGGCTGGTGTGGTAATTCCTTCCATTCTTAATGCCATAGCAAGATCACTGTGAAGAATGGGCATGAGGTGTTTCTTTTTGGCACCTTGTCAAATGCAGAATATTTTATGCAAATGGAAATATTCTGTTCCGAGAAATAATAGATCTACAGTGATTTCATTCCTGTGTTAAACTGGGAAAGGTTTACCTTTAAAAGATGGGTTGGCCCTTACCAGTACAACTTGTTGAATAAAGGAGGAATACCGAGAAGAAATTAATTGTATGGCATTAAGCTAATAGCAAGCAACCCACATACTGTACTTGAGGGAGGTCGTAGACAAAAATTTGTTAAGGCATAATTGAGTGGGCTGAATTACTTAAATAGATATTGAAAATGAGAGAAAGTTGAAGTCAGAGCACAAAGCTTCAGGATAGAAAGAATGGGTTTTAGTGACACTTTGACAGAATAACCTTTGGCTACCTGCTTGGCTTGTCTCAAATGATTGCTTACTTTTGAATCAAAGACTAGCAATTGATCTCTTCTATCTTGATCTCAGAAGCACAATGGCCACAAGATACTTATTGAAAAACATAGTTTAAAGGGGAAAAATCCTTGTCCTATTTATTTCTTTACTCAGTCTATCAGGAAAGACCCTAATGGTCAACTTTTGCAGGAGGAGTTTTCCACATTGACATATTCTAAATCAAGTCCTCAAAATTGTTTAAAGAATTGTGAATCAAACTCATATTCCTAATAAAAACATAGCCTCTTCTTAGGCCCAAGTGGACCATGCTTTGTTTTTCTATACTTTACCTGGAACACTGAAGAAAGAATGTTTCTAAAAACTTCAAAAAGTTCCTCTAAGGATGTATGTCTCTTGCTTTATCTCTTGTCCTGACTCAGTGTTTTTCAGACTTTATTTGATACCATACCATGTATACCCACTTATCATAGAAGTGGAAAACCGGAACAGATCTTAGACACCATGAAATTCAATCCCTTTATTCTACAAATGGGAAAACCAAGGTACATAGTATTGGGGACAACATAGTTGTTTTACCTAAGTAAAACAATGTAATGGAATTTGTTTACAAAAGATCCCATTCTCAAAGGAAAACTTTTATTACATTTTTGATGCTAAGATAACCAAATATTTATCTCTTGAACAACTGAATTGAGTAATGCATGACACCTGAATTTCTTTTCAAAGTCTATGAGCTTTCAAATATCTGCACTGTATTATATTTTTATTCTACTATGTGCATATGTTAGGACAACCAGCCCTAGAGTCAGGAGGACTTGAGTTCAAATCAGGACTCAGACTGTTATGGTCTATGCTATGCAACCCTGGGCAAGTCACTTAACTCTGTTTGCCTTAGTTTCCTCATCTATAAAATTATTTGGAGAAGGAAATGGCAAAGCATTCCAGGAGACAGACTGGACTGAAAAATTATAAGAATTCTACAATTTGCATATGTTATTTGAGGAATTTAAGTTTATTTATATATGTTCTCTCTGTTGAATTCCAGCTACTTTCAATAATTTTTTTTTACTTCCAATAAATGTTTTTTTAAAAAAATTAATATTGCTATTACTTTGAAGAAAAATTTAAGGATAAAAATCCAAGTATTTATGTATTAAAGGGAAAAGAGAATTGATTTTTTTAATACCCCACCAGGAATCTTGAATCATTTAACTGGACTATGTCAGTGATATGAACTTATAAATACATTTTAAAAATTATTCAACATGATCTCCTCATCTCAAAAGACTGAAATATAGTGAAAAGAGCCTTGGAATTGAGATTGAACTCAGAAGTTCTTAGTTTGAGTCTTCAAACTAATGTGTCCCAGCTGTGTGACCATAGGCAAATCACTTTGATTTGTCTGAATCTCAAGTAACTTTATCTAAAAAAAACAAAAAACAAAACAACAACAACAAAAAAATACAACTATTTCCAAGAATCATTTTGCCAAAATTGCTATGAGAAAGCATAGTATAGTGGATAGAAGGTTGTTGGAAAGGTATGGATTTAAGTTTTTCCTCTGACACAAAATCTGATATGACTATGAATAAGGTACTGAATCTCTCAATGACCTAGGTAACTTTCTATGCCTATAATAAGTTATAGATTTGTAGCTGTCTTGCATTGGTAGAGAAGGTCTCCACGTGAAAATTTCCGTATACAAATGAAATCATGAGTTTGGATCATCATCCTCACTGCTAAGTAAAGTGCTATCCAACTTTAAAATAATAGGATTGAATCAGGATGAAGTGTTAACATGAGAAGGGCAGCTAGGTAGCACAGTGGATAGAGAGGTCAGACCTAGCGTCAGGAAGAGTTGAATTCAAATTTGGACTCAGATATTTTAACTGTGTGACCTTGGAAAAGTTACTTAATTCTGTTTGCCTCAATTTACTTACCTGTAAAATAAGCTTTAGGAGGATATGGCAAGCCACTCTAATATCTTTTCCAATAAATCCCCAAATGGGGTAATAAAAATTTGGACATAACTGAACAACAACAAAAGAAAAGAAACAAGGAAAAAAAATCAAGCACAAATACACTTTGAAAGAAATTAAAAATTAAATTGTGTCATGCTTTAAAAGCTAATGGAACCAATGAAACATAGCCCACCATTAACCAGTTCTCTAATTAGTCTCAACTGTCCATAGCATTCAGTATCTTTTAGGTTCTACACAAGCAACCATATGACTCATTAAAAAGAAAAGTTCCCCATCAATTTGCCAGATTTATGTCTTTCCAAGTTGTAAAAGGCCACTTATGTCACCATTCTGGGAATATTCAAGAAACATCTGATTTAGCAATTCACTCCAGGACCTGAAACAAATACGCAAACAAAGATTAGTCATGAATTTCATTCCTTCCCTCCCATTTATACTTTCCTACCCCTTGGGTTAACAAGCATTCCTTAGCCAAAAACTTCCTCCCTCTACTTTTGAGAATATCACAGATGATGCACGATATTTTAGATGTAATTATTAGTTCAGTTTTGGCCAATTCCCAGTATAAGTCTTCCTTGCTATATAAAGAATCATGGACAGAAATTGCTAGTATTTCTCAAAAACAAAAGCAAACTAGAAACAACTTTCTTTCTTTTCATTTCATATCTTTCACCTCCCACCAATCCACTAACTCCTTCCCACCGGCTGAAGCATTTTATAGTCAAACATTTTTTAAGTATCAATAAAACATTTTAAAAATTATTCAGTACAGAAAGAAAAAAATAAATCAATTCATCAACAAGCATTTATTAAGCTCCTGTTATGTGCCAGGTACTTGAATTCAAGCACATAGAATGAAATAGTCTACCCAAGGAAAATTTACATTTTAAGGAGTAGACAACATATACATTTTATTATATGAGGCAAAAAATATAAAGAGAATAAATATAGAATGATAATATATAAGATAGTTTGGGGGGTCACTAGTAATTAGAAGAATTGGAAAATGATTTGTTTATAAGGTGATGAATAAGCATGGAATTTTATGAAGTAGAGATAAATAGGGAATTCCATGTGAAATTCTACATGTAGAATGTCAATTTGTCACCTTCTTGACTGGTGGGTATGCATGTGTTCACATAAACGATACCTACACACATATATCATATATATATATATATATGTACATAACACATATAAACATATTTGCATGTATATATACATCTATAACATGATAGATGATGCTAGACTTGAAATCAGAATCAGGAAACTTAAATTGGAATCTAGCCTCAGTTACTTACTAGTTGTAAATTGGGCAAATCACTTAACCTTGTTTGCCCGGTTTCCTCATCTGTAAAATAAACTGGAGAAGGAAATGCAAAGTCACTTCAGTATCTTTGCTCATAAAACACCAAATGGGGTTATAGTCTGATAGATCTGAAAAAAATAATTTATGAAGTATTATTTCAGTTTCACATATGGATATCTTCATTGTTCCTTATGTTGAGATGTTTATAAATATCTGCAAATGAATTAAAATTAATTTTGAAAAAAAAATTAAGTGAGGACCCAGAGAAATGTCCCCATTGTTTCATTCCCCATAAGTAGGAAGTAAAAGAGAAAGCAAGAAAAGATAATGCTAATTACCTTCCATGAATTGCAAACTCATCCTAGTGGAAAAATTCAATAGACTCGCTGAGCACAAGTCTAGAATCTATTTTGTGTTTAGCCCAACCCTAAATTTAGCAGTAGTAAAAAGGTTATCTGACTCCTCTTGGAGGCTAGATCACTTCCCTTCATCTAGCCTAATAGTTCATGGAATGGGATCATAGGAAGCAGAGAAGAAATTCCTTTTGAATCCTCCTACTTTGAACTCATCCTCCCCTAGTCAAATACACAAAGCAAAGAACAATTAACTGCTTAAGGTTCGTGGGTAAGGATAAGGAACATTTATCTATGTTTACATAATCTAGGATTAGAATATAAACAACAGAGCCTGGCAAAAAAGAATTTTTTTTTTTCCTTATAGTCCTTGAGATATTTATAGTAACTTTTAGGCAGCTAGGTGGCACAGTGGACCTAGACTCAAAAGACTTCAGTTTAAATCTATCCTCAAGTACTTATGAGATGTGATTCTGGGCAAGTCACTTAACTTTTTTTTCTTCCAAAAATAATAATAGCACCCATTTCTTAGGTGCTGTTACTAAAGATTAAATGAGACAATATTTGCAAAGTGCTTAGAACAGTACTTGCCTATAGTAGGTACTTAATAACTGCTTTTTTCTTTCTTATTTATAAATCTTAAAATAGAAATTTAAATATATGGGGGGAAAACTTGTTAATGAAATGATAGGATAATATACCTGTTTCCAAATTAAAAATTTTTGCAATTTAAAAATGAAAACATTTTGGTTGGCTCTCGGCCCCTCCCACCCAGGTCACTCACTTTTCTCCCTCACCTGTCCCCTCCTTTACTTTGCTTTTGGTTCCTGCAGCCTGGAAACCTGGAAAATTGTTGGTGGGGAAACTGAATCACCATGGGAGGGAGGTGGGTATCTAGACCGGCCTGTCCAGTAGGAGATTAGAAGGTCCTTTGGGCCTAGTTAGCCAAGGCCAGCCACCCTGGAGGTAAAGGTTTCCCAGCCTGCACTGCGCCCTCGAACTCCTTGGCAAATTTGATGGGAATTTTGATTCCCTTGACCTTGCTGAATTTGCTAAGAAGCAACCAGGGTGGTGGAAGCTGTTTGGGCAAGATTCAGGGCCCTCTGCTGAGAAGTACAGTGTGGCTACTTAGCCAGCTCCTGATAGGTGGAGTCACTGGCTGGTGTACAGGATGCATCTTCCAAAGAATCGGAAAACTAGCAGCAACAGCACTCAGTGGTAGATTTTTCCTTCTCCAGATTGCAAACCACATTGGTTACTTCAAGATAGACTGAGAAAGATATGAAGAAAGCCAAAGAGCAGTTGAAAATCCAGAGGAGCAACCAGCTCCCTAAAGAGGTGAAGAGCAAAGCTGAGGAGGTTGTGTCATTTGTGAAGAAGAAGGTTCTTGTGACCAGAGGCTTTTCTGATTGGCTTTCTTCTTGGTATGGCATCTTAAGGAAGAAGATAGTGATCACTGCACTTGGCATTTACTTGGCAACGCCCTCCCGTCAGCTCTATTGGACCTTTTTTCTCATAGTTAGAACCTGCAATGTGGGAGCAGCATATAACCCATGTGGCCATAGTCCACGCTCTAGGATAATGAAAGAAAATAGATGATCTCGCCTTGTTTGTCTCCTCCCTAGCCTCAGAGCTCATTGAGGGCCTGCTTTAGAATGAATTAGTTCTTTTTTAGGCCATAAAATCGAGTTTTCTCTGTACGCCAACTGATTGGGGAAAGGTGCATTCTTGAACTCTCTAGCTGGCCTCAAAGCTGCCAGGGACTCTCCCTGTTGGTCCCTGTCTGCCATCAATGTGTTTTGCCTTGTAGAAATGAATATACCTATCCATGATAATAAAAAGTGCTGGCAGAAAAAAAAGAAAACATTTTGATGTAATATTGTAGTTTTAAGATTCTTATGCTCCATTGAGACAAAAATCCATGAAAGCTTTTGAGTTATTAAGGGGTGTCTTCAATTTGGAACTATGCTCAAAAAATTATCAAACTGTGGCATACCCTTTGATCCAGCAGTGTTACTACTGGGCTTATATCCCAAAGAGATCTTAAAGAAGGGAAAGGGACCTGTGTGTGCAAGAATATTTGTGGCAGCTCTCTTTGTAGTGGCCAAAACTGGCCATCAATTAGAGAATGGCTGAATAAATTGTGTTATATGAATATTATGGAATATTATTGTTCTGTAAGAAATGACCAACAGGATGATTTCAGAAAGGCCTGAAGAGACTTAGCATGAACTGATGCTGAGTGAAATGTGTAGGACCAGGAGATCGTTGTATACTTCAATAACAATACTATATGATTACCAGTCCTGATGGATGAGGCCATTTTCAACAATGAGATGAACCAAATCAGTTCCAATAGAGCAGTAGTGAACTGAACCAACTACACCCAGTGAAAGAACTCTGGGAGTTGACTATGAACCAGTACATAGAATTCCCAATCCCTCTATTTTTGGCTGCCTATATTTTTTTATTTCCATCACAGGCTAATTGCACACTATTTCAAAGTCTGATTCTTTTTGTACAGCAAAATAACTGTTTGGACATGTATACATATATTGTATTTAACTTTTACTTTAACATATTTAACATGTATTGGTCAACCTTGGGGGAAGAGGTGGGGGAAGGAGGGGAAAAGTTGGAACAAAAGGTTTTGCAATTATCAATGCTGAAAAATTACCCATGAATATATCTTGTAAATAAAAAGCTATAATAAAAAAATTAAAAAAGAAAGTCTTACTCTTACCTGACAGCTCCTCCTCAAGTTATCCTTCAGCTGTTGGCTCAAGCAGATTATGACACTTTAGAAGCAGCTCTGAAGCTCTAGAGTCATGAAGGTTAGAAGTTGTGGAAGCAAAAGCAGAAGATGGGCAGGAGGGAGTAAGCAGAATGAAATATGGCAGAGCAAAAGAAATGAAAAAAGGGAGAGGAATATGGACTGAAGGAGAATGTTCTGTATGACAGATATTTCTAAAGTGTTCTGCATGGCAGAGAATTCTAGTTAGTCATGTCTCTAAATGGAAAAATCTTACAAATGAGATCAACATAACCAAACTTAGTAGGAATAGTTTCTCAGTAGCTGAAATTGGAAAGAGAATAGATCTCACTAAGATGAATGTACAGATCATGACTCAACAACTGCATAAAATTAAGTGTAGTGTGGGTGAGTAGGCAAAAAAGGATGCTAGTGATGTCCTTAGCATAATAGAAACTGAGACAAAACTGGGAAGTTTGAGTTCATATAACCTAATCCCTACCTGCTACATTGATCCTCTCTAGAACATTTCTAATAAGTAGTCAACCTCTGATGACTACCGGAAATGAGAAATACTAGCTCTCATAGCAACACATTCCACCCTGAGACAGCCACTTACTAAGGATCATTTCCATTTATTGAACTGAAATGTGCCTCTGTGGTTTCCAATCATTGCTCTCTTCTATGTCCAAATAAAACAAATTCTTCTATAGGACAGCCTCCAGATATTTGAAAGCAGCTATCACATTCCTCCTTATGTCCAAGTTAAACATCCCAGTTTCTTTAATCAATTCTTGGATGGCATGATTTTTAGTTAGATACTTTCCTTCAGAGATTCTTCAGGTCATCAATGTTTCTCTTAAAATGTGGCACCCACAACACAACACAGAACACAACTTGAGATGTGGTCTGACCAGGGCAACTAATGTGATACTCTATCTTCTCTTTTTCATACTATGTTTCTAATAAGTCTTATATTCATGCTCAACTCCTTCAACTGCTTATTAGTTGAATTATTGCCAGGTATCTAACCATCTGGTCATTACTGTACTCTCCAGGTTATTAAAGTCCTACCTATAATGAGGTATGTCAAACTGAATATCTTATTCCAGATATATTTTGACCAGGGTACAGTTAAGAAGGACTATCTCCTTTCAGTGCCATGGATATAGTGCCATGCTCTGCTCCCATAGATCATTTTAGCTCTTTTGATCGCCATATCACATCATTATCTTGTATTGATTTTATAACCTATTAATATACTCAGGTACTTTCCATATAAATTATTGAATAAAAGTAATAACAATAATTAATATTAACTAGCTTTTATATAGTGATTTAAAGCTTGCAAAGAATTTTACATGTGTTATCGCATTACAATATTTCTAAAAATAGGCAAGTGCTATTATTATCTCTATTTTGCAGATGATGAAATGGGGGTGGGTTGTTAAATGATTATCCCTATATGAATGATTATTCACCCATATAATAATTATCTGAGGGGGCATTCAACCTCGAATATTCTTGATCCCAGGCCCAATGTTCTATCCATTGAGTTACCAAGCTACTGCACCTCCTTCACACTGTATATGTGCAATGTAAATTTTGGAAGTCAAGTGTAAGATTGAACATTTATATTCATTTAATACCATCTCAGTAGTTTTAGTTAATTATTATAGGACAGAATTATTTGGATCCCAGTTCTCACCCTACGTATTAGCTACTCTCTCCATATTTGTATCATCTACACATCCAATAAAAATGAAAGCTCTGCACCCAAGTCATTGATAAAAATGGTATATTAGGACCAAAAACAAAGCATGTACAAATTATTCAGGGGGTTCAGGAGCCCAGCAGTATTTGCAAGGTCATATTTCTAACTAAAACTCTTGAGCAACTAACATGAAAGAATTAACACACCTGTTTACAAGGATAACCCAATTACTACTCAAAATTAGGACTTACTGGAAGTCTTTCTTCTACATGATCCCTAAGTATATTAGGACTGCAGCATGATTCACAAATTATGGTTGAACTTGATATCACCAGAAATATTTATACCAATCAAAAACTTTTAAAGAAAGAGACAGAAAACTAGAAAGAGATACAGAAACAGAAAATGAGACAGTGACAAAGATTTTATAGGAGGGAAGTATATATCATCCTGCTTTCCAAAAATCACTAGAAATTTTTCTGCTATCAAAGGAGAATCTATGGTTTCTGGAGGCTTCTCTAAGTTTAAACACTTTGGAGTTACCAAAAGATCATTATAACAGAATATGGAGTCCCTCATAAAACTATTTGCCTGGTTCTTCCAATGACTTATTATCATCAAAATATTAAGGATTGCATTATTCCATGAAAACTAGACCAAAAATTACTTGCTTGAGTAATGAGTTGCTAAAGTCAACAATTTTTTTCTCTCTGGCATTTTCTGGATCTCTTATCAGGATTTTTAACTAGTTTCTATCTATCAGGTATTGTAGAATGTGTAGGATGTAGAAGACCCTTACCCCAAAATGACTACTCAGAGATCACTCAAAATAGAAAGCAGAAAGGTCATTTATTATACCTCTGGAGGATGAGCCATTCTATCACAAGGTAAGAGAAAGAGAAAGCTCTTAAGAGAAGGGCTAAAGTAGTAAAGATACACAGTTTTTATACAAGAGATTACATCACAAGTAAGAGAGCATTAAGAAGGGGAGGGTGGGAGGCATCTAATTGGTTGTTGCCATCCGGAGAGATTGGAATGGAAGGTTTCTGTTTCCCTGAAATCATCTGATTTCTAGGAAACAGAAAGTCAGACATTCAGGCTTCAGATATAGCTAGCCAAAGCTCAAGTACATATGGGCCTCCACATATTATAGAAGTCATAGGGGAAACACAGAAATAATGAAAATAAAATACAGAAAAAGAATTCACATATTCCTGTAAGTTCTTCACCTTATCTCTCTATTCTACACAATTCCATGCAACAATGCTTCATAGCTCTCAATATTTTGAAGTTCTTAAAAATTATCCAGTTTCTTTATCTACACTGATTGTACCACTTCCAGTCTCTCATTATTTTCTTTTGTCAGAACTGAGCAACCAACTGAAGGAAAAGAACTTCATGTTAATATGTTAACTAGAGAAGGTAAAGGCTAAGGTACTTACCTACATTAAGGTAGGTAACTATCAAAACCAAATAAATAAATGAATAAATAAACAAAGAAACAAGCAAATAAATTAATGAACAAATAAATGAATGAGTGAATGAATAATAAACTAATAAATAAATAGGATAAATAAATAGGACTATTATTTAAGTAAAGGATGAGGTTTAGATTTCTTTGGGAAATCATTGAATTAAATACTCCAACACCATAACTGGTCAATAATTCTTCCTATGTTTTAAAGTTAGAGTGCCTGAGATTTCATCTCTTTCATCTTCCTCTTCAAGGATATGCACTGACAGATTAATCCACTGCCTGAAACAGAGGAGCACCAGACCTTTTCACTGTTATTTCTATTTCTAGTGGTCTGGGTTTGGGAATGGTATATTAGACTAGACATTATTTTTTATATTTGTTTTCTTCTGGAGATCTACATAGTAAATCTATTCCCTTACCAAGGTATAAGCCTTGTGGGTAGTTTTTCATAGTAATCCAAGGCTTTCCATCCAGGGCTTATAATCACTGGTACAAGGAGAGATTTGTGTTACTCTGATATGCTGAGATTGTACAAACTCAATGGACATATTGCTTCAGTGGTCCATTTTTTAAATTAATTTTATAATTATAGCATTTTTGACAGTACATATGCATGGGTAATTTTTTACAACATTATCCCCTGCACTCCCTTCTGTTCTGAATTTTCTCCTCCTTCACTCCACCCCCTCGCCTAGATGGCAGATATTCCCATACATGTTAAATATGTTATAGTACATCTTAGATACAATATATGGGTGAAGAACAGAATTTTCTGTTGCACAGGAAGAATTGGATTCAGAAGGTAAAAATAACTGGGAAGAAAAACAAAAATGGAAACAGTTTGCATTCATTTCCCAGTGTTCCTTCTCTGGGTGTAGTTGACTATGTCCATCATTGATCAATTGGATCTGAATTAGATTTTCTCTTTGTTGAAGATATCCACTTCCATTAGAATACATCCTCATATAGTATTGTTGTTGAACTGTATAATGATGTTTTGCTCATTTCACTCAGAGAAATACAGAGAGGCTTGGAGAGATAAGTTTATGTAAATCTCTCCAAGCCTCTCTGTATTTCTCCTGTTGGTCATTTCTTACAGAACAATAATATTCCATAACATTCATATACCATAATTTACCCAACCATTCTCCAATTGAGGACATCCATTCATTTTCCAGTTTCTACCCACTACAAAAAGGGCTGCCACAAACATTTTGGAACATACAGGTCCCTTTCCACTCTTTAGTATTTCTTTGGGATATAAGCCCAGTAATAGCACTGTTGGATCAAAGGATATGCACATTTTGATAACTTTTTGGGCATAATTCCAGATTGCTCTCCAGAATGGTTGGATTCTTTCACAACTCCACCAACAATCCATCAGTTTTCCCACATCCCCTCCAACATTCATCATAATTTTTTCCTGTCATCTTAGTCAATCTGACAGGTGTGTAGTGGTATCTCAGAGTTGTCATAATTTGCATTTCTCTGACCAAAAGTGATTTGGAACACTCTTTCATATGAGTGGAAATAGTTTCAATTTCATCATTTGAAAATTCTCTATTCATATCCTGTGACGATTTATCAATTGGAGAATGGCTTGATTTCTTTTTCTTTTATTATTTAGAATTTTTTTATAATATTATCCCTTGTATTCATTTTTCCAATTTATCCCCCCCTTCCTCCACTCCCTCCCCCCATGACAGGCAATCCCATACATTTTACATATGTTACAATATAACATAGATACAATATAAGTGTGTAAATACCATTTTCTTGTTGCACATTAAAGTATTAGATTCCAGAGATATAAGTAACCTGGGTAGACAGACAGTAGTGCTAACAATTTACATTCACTTCCCAGTGTTCCTTCTCTGGGTGTAGTTATTTCTGTCCATCACTGATCAACTGGAAGTGAGTTGGATCTTCTTTATGTTGAAGATATCCACTTCCATCAGAATACATCTTCACACAGCATTGAAGTGTACAGCGATCTTCTATTCATTTCACTCAGCATCAGTTGATGTAAGTCTCTCCAGGCCTCTCTTTATTCCTCCTGCTGGTCATTTCTTACAGAGCAATAATATTCCATAACCTTCATATACCATAATTTACCCAACCATTCTCCAATTGATGGACATTCATTCATCTTCCAGTTTCTAGCTACAACAAAAAGGGCTGCCACAAACATTTTGGCACATACAGGTCCCTTTCCACTCTTTAGTATTTCTTTGGGATATAAGCCCAATAGCAGCAATGCTGGATCAAAGGGTATGCACAGTTTGATAACTTTTTGGGCATAGTTCCAAATTGCTCTCCAGAATGGCTGGATTCTTTCACAACTCCACCAACAGTGTATCAGTGTCCCAGTTTTCCCACATCCCCTCCAATATTCATCGTTATTTGTTTCTGTCATCTTAGCCAATCTGACAGGTGTGTAGTGGTATCTCAGAGTTGTCTTAATTTGCATTTCTCTGATCAGTAGTGATTTGGAACAGTCTTTCATATGAGTGGATATAGTTTCAATTTCATCATCTGAGAATTGTCTGTTCATATCCTTTGACCATTTATCAATTGGAGAATGGTCTGATTTCTTATAAATTAGGGTCAGTTCTCTATATATTTTGGAGGTGAGGCCTTTATCAGAACATTTAACTGTAAAAATGTTTTCCCAATTTGTTACTTCCCTTCTAATCTTGTTTGCATTAGTATTGTTTGTACAGAAACTTTTTAGGTTGATGTATTCAAAATCTTCTATTTTGTGATCAATAATGATCGCTAGTTCTCCTCTGGTCATAAATTCCTTCCTCCTCCACAGGTCTGAGAGGTAGACTATTTTCTGTTTCTCTAATCTATTTATTATCTCATTCTTTATGAGAATGGCTTGATTTCTTATAAATTAGAGTCAGTTCTCTATATATTTTGGAAATGAGGCCTTTATCAGAACCTTTAACTGTAAAAAATGTTTTCCCAATTTGTTTCTTCCCTTCTAATTTTATTTGCATTAGTTTTGTTTGTACAAAAGGTTTTCAATTTGATGTAATCAAAATTTTCTATTTTATGATCAATAATGATCTCTAGTTCTCCTTTGGTCACAACCTCCTTCACAAGTCTGAGAGGTAAACTATCCTACTTCCTCAAATTTATTTATGATTTCGTTCATTACGCCTATATCATGGACCCATTTTGATCTTATTTGGGTATGTGGTGTTAAGTGTATGTCCATGCCTAATTTCTGCCATACTAATTTCCAGTTTTCCCAGCAGTTTTTGTCAAATAATGAATTATTATCCCAAAAGTTGGGATCTTTGAGTTTGTCAAACACTAGATTGCTATAGTTGTTCACTATTTTGTCCTGTGAACCTAACCTATTCCAGTGATCCATAGTCTATTTCTTAGCCAATACCAAATGGTTATGGTGACTGCTACTTTATAATATATAGTTCTAGATCAGGTACATCTAGGCCACCTTAATCTGATTTTTTTTTCATTAATTCCCTTGAAATTCTCAACCTTTTGTTCTTCCATATGAATTTTGTTGTTATTTTTTTAGGTCATTAAAATAGTTTCTGGGAATATTGGCATAGCCCTAAATAAATAGATTAGTTTAGGGAGTATTGTCATCTTTATTATATTTGCTTAGGCTATCCAAGTATTTTAGAATTTTTCCAGTTATTTAAATCTGACTTCAATTTTGTGGCAAGTGTTTTGTAATTTTGCTTATATAATTCCTAACTTTCCTTTGGTAGATAGATTCACAAATATTTTATACTATTGACAGTTATTTTGAATGGAATTTCTCTTTGGATCTCTTGCTGTTGGATTTTGTTGGTAATGTATAAAAATACTGAGGATTTGGGTGGATTTATTTTGTATCCTGCAACTTTGCTAAAGTTATCGATTATTTCTAATAGTTTTTTAGCAGAATCTTTAGGGTTCTCTAAGTATACCATCATATCACCTACAAAGAGTGATAGCTTGGTTTCCTCATTACCTACTTTAACTTTTAATCTCTTTCTCGACTCTTATTGCCAAGACTAGCATCCTTAATACAGTATTGAATAATAATGATGATAGTGGGCAACTTCTTTCACTCCTGATCTTACTGGGAAAGGTTCCATTTCATTTCCATTACATATGATGTTTACTGACGATTTTAAATATATGTACCTGATTATTTTAAGGAATAGTCCCTTTATTCCTATACTCTCAAGTGTTTTTAGTAGGAATGGATGTTGGATTTTGTCCAATGCTTTTTTTACATCTATTGAGATGATCATATGTTTTTTGTTAATTTGGTTATTGATATAATCGATTATGCTAATAGTTTTCCTAATATTGAACCAGCCCTGCATTCCTGGTATAAATCCCACTTGGTCATAGTGTATTATCCTGGGGATGATTTTCTGTAATTTTTTTGCTAATGTTTTATTTAAGATTTTAGCATCACTATTCATTAGGGAGATTGGTCTATAATTCTCTTTCTCTGTTTTCAACCTACCTGGTTTAGGTATCAGTACCATGTCTGTATCATAAAAGGAATTTGGTAGGAGTGCTTCAATCCCTATTTTTCAAATGGTTTATATAGCATTGGATTGAATTGTTCTTTAAATGTTTGGTAGAATTGACATATAAATCCATCTGGTCCTAGGGATTTTTTCTTAGGGAGTTGGTTAACAGCTTGTATTTCTTTTTCTGAAATGGGATTTAAACTATTTATTCTTCTTCTGTTAATCTAGAGAAGCTATATTTTTGAAGGTATTCTTCCATTTCCTTTAAGTTATCGAATTTATTGGCATAAAGTTAGGCAAAGTAACTCCTAATTATTGTTCTAATTTCCTCTTCATTAGTGGTGAGTTCTCCCTTTTCATTTTTAAGACTAACAATTTGAGTTTCTTCTTTCTTAGATTTACTAAGGGTTTGTCTATTTTGTTGTTTTTTTCATAGAACCAACTCTTAATTTTATTACTTAATTCAATAGGTTTTTTATTTTAAATTTTATTAATCTCTCCTTTTATTTTTAGGATTTCAAGTTTTGTGTTTGTCTGGGGGATTTTAATTTGTTCCTTTTCTAGCATTTTTAGTTGTAAGCCGAATTCATTGGCCTTCTCTTTCTCTATTTTATGCAAGTAGACCTTTAGAGATATAAAATTTCCCCTTATTACTGCTTTGGCTGTATCCCACACATTTTAATATGATGTTTCATTATTGTCATTTTCTTGGGTGAAGTTATTAATTATGTCTATGATTTGCTGTTTCAGCGAATCATTCTTTAGTTTGAGATTATTTAGTTTCCAATAATTTTTTGGTCTATTTTCCCCTGGCTTTTTATTGAATGTAATTTTCATTGCATTGTGGTCTGAAAAGGATTCATTTACTATTTCTGCCTTGCTGCATTTGATTTTGAGGTTTTTATGTCTTAGTATATGGTCAATTTTTGTATAGGTTCCATAAACTGCTGAGAAGAAAGTGTACTCCTTTCTGTCTCCATTTAGTTTTCTCCAAAGATTTATCATATCAAACTTTTCTAATATTTTATTTACCTCTTTGACTTCTTTCTTATTTATTTTGTTATTTGATTTATCTAATTCTGAGAGTGCAAGGTTGAGATTTCCTACTATTATAGTTTTGTTGTCTATTTCTTTTTGTAGCTCTCATAATTTCTCTTTTAAGAATTTAGATGCTGTATCATGTGGTGCGTATATGTTTAATATTGATACTGCTTCATTATCTATTCTAACCTTTAGCAAGATATAGTGCCCTTCCTTATCTCTTTTAATTAGATCAATTTTTGCTTTTGCTTGATCTGAGATGAGGATGGCTACCCTTGCTTTTCTGGCTTCACCTGAAGCATAGTAGATTCTGCTCCATCCTTTTACTTTTATTCTGAATGTATCACCCCGTTTCAGATGTGTTTCCTGTAAACAACATATAGTAGGATTCTGGCTTTTAATCCAGTCTGCTAACTGCTTCCTCTTTATGGGGGAGTTTACCCCATTCACATTTATGGTTAAAATGACTAATTCTGTATTGCTTGCAATCATGTTAACCCCTGCTTATGCTTTTCTCCTATCCTTCTCCTTTATCCCCTCCACAGTATTTAACTTGTGAGCACCACTTGCTTCTCACAGCCCTCCCTTTTAGTATCCTTCCCCCACCTTAGAGTTCTTCCCCCTATTTTACCCCTTTTCCTAATAATTTCTGTATTCCCTTCCTCTTAGCTTCCTTTTCACTTTTCTCCTCCCACTATTCAATGAAGTGGAAGAAGTTTCACTATAAATTGAATATGTCTATATTTTTCTCTTTAAGTCAATTCTAATGAGAATATGATACACACTATGTTCATCTCCCTCCATTCCTTCTCTCAGTTATAATAGATTACCTTTCCCTCTTTTTTTATTTAATTTTTAAATTTTATTTTATAATTATAACTTTTTTTTTGACAGTACATATGCATGGGTAATTTTTTACAACATTATCCCTTGCACTTACTTCTGTTCAGATTTTTTTCCCTTCCTCCCCCAACCCCCTCCCCCAGATGGCAAGCAGTCTTACGCATGTTAAATATATTACAATATATTCTAGATACAATATAAGTATGTAGAACCGAATTTCTTGCTGCACAGGAAGAATTGGATTCAGAAGGTAAAAATCACAGTTTACACTCATTTCCCAGTGTTCCTTTTCTAGATGTAGCTGATTCTGTCCATTATTAATCAATTGGATTTGGATTAGCTCTTCTCTATGTTGAAGATATCCACTTCCATCAGAATATATCCTCGTACATTATCATTTTTGAAGTGTATAATGACCTTCTGGGTCTGCTCGTTTCACTTAGCATCAGTTGATGTAAGTCTCTCCAAGCCTCTCTGTATTTCTCCTGTTGGTCACTTCTTACAGAACAATAATATTCCATAACATTCATATACCATAATTTACCCAACCATTCTCCAATTGATGGACATCTATTCATCTTCCAGCTTCTAGCCACTATGAAAAGGGCTGCCACAAACATTTTGGCACATACAGGTCCCTTTCCCTTCTTTAGTATTTCCTTGGGATATAAGCCCAGTAGTAGTATGGCTGGGTCAAAGGGTATGCACATTTTGATAACTTTTTGGGCATAATTCCAGATTGCTCTCCAGAATGGTTGGATTTTTTCACAACTCCACCAATGCATCAGTGTCCCAGTTTTCCCACAGCCCCTCCAACATTCATTGTTATTTGTTCCTGTCATCTTAGCCAATCTGACAGGTGTGTAATGATATCTCAGAGTTGTCTTAATTTGCATTTCTCTGATCAATAGTGATTTGGAACACTCTTTCATATGAGCGGAAATAGTTTTAATTTCATCATCTGAAAATTGTCTATTCATATCCTTTGACCATTTATCAATTGGAGAATGGCTTGATTTCTTATAAATTAAAGTCAATTCTCTGTATATTTTGGAGGGGAGGCATTTATCAGAACCTTTAACTGTAAAAATGTTTTCCCAATTTGTTACTTCCCTTCTAATCTTATTTGCATTAGTTTTGTTTGTGCAGAAGCTTTTTAATTTGGTGTAATCAAAATTTTCAATTTTGTGATCAATAATGGTCTCTAGTTCTCCCTTGGACACAAACTCCTTCCTCCTCTACAAGTCTGAGAGGTAAACCATCCCATGTTCCTCCAATTTATTTATGATTTCGTTCTTTATGCCTAAATCTTGGAGCCATTTTGATCTAATCTTAATATGTGGTGTTAAATGTGGGTCCATGCCTAGTTTTTGCCATACTAATTTCCAGTTTTCCCAGCAGTTTTTGTCAAATAATGAATTCTTATCCCAAAATTTGGGATCTTTGGGTTTGTCAAACACTAGCTTGCTATTTTTATTCACTATCTTGCCCTGTGAACCTAACCTATGCCACTGATCAACTAGTCTATTTCTTAGCCAATACCAAATGGTTTTGGTGACTGTTGCTTTATAATACAGTTCTAGATCAGGTACAGCTAGACCACCTTCACTTAATTTTTTTTTCCATTACTTCCCTTGAAATCCTCGACCTTTTGTTGTTCCATATGAATTCTGTTGTTATTTTTTCTAGGTTATTAAAATAGTTTCTTGGAAGTCTGATTGGTATAGCACTAAATAAATAGATTAGTTTAGGGAGTACTGTCATCTTAATTATATTCGCTCATCCTATCCAAGAGCACTGAATGTCTTTCCAATTATTTAAATCTGACTTTATTTTTGTGGCAAGTGTTTTGTAATTTTGCTCATATAATTCTTGACTCTCCTTTGGTAGATATATTCCCAAACATTTTATACTATTGACCGTTATTTTGAATGGAATTTCTCTTTCTATCTCTTGCTGTTGGATTGTGTTGATTACCTTTCCCTCTTTGTGAGATGTAGTACCACTACTTTACCATTTTTTCTGGTAAAATTTCCTTTCCACCTCTAGTTTCTAGTACAAATTATACATGTATGGCAGAAATATATTTCTCAAGAATTTTTTTACCTTTTTAGAAATCTCTTGAGTTTCTGCATTTGAAGATCAAACTTTTTGTTTAGATCCAGTTTTTTCATCAAGAATAGATGAAATTCATTTATTTTGTTGAAAGCCCATCTTCTTTCCTGGAAAACGATACTCATTTTTGCTGGGTAAGTTATTCTTGACTGCATACCAATTCCTCAGTCTTTCGGAATATCATATTCCAGGCCCTTCGATCCTTTAATGTAGATGCTGATAGATCCTGGGTAATCCTTATTGTGGCTCCTCCATATTTGAATTGATTTTTTCTAGTAGCTTGCAATATTTTTTCCTTCATCTGATGGTTCTTGAACTTGGCCGCTATATTTCTTGGTGTTTTGATTTTAGGGTCCCTTTCAAGTAGGTGATCAATGAATTTTTTCAATGCTTATTTTACCCTCTGTTTCTAAAATGTCTGGGCAGTTCTCTTTGACAATTTCCTGGAAAATAGTGTCCAGTCTCTTTTTTTAATCATATTTTTCAGGGAGTCCAATTATTCTCAGATTGTCTCTCCTGGATCTATTTTTCCTGGTCTGTTGTCTTCCCAAGAAGATACTTGACATTTTTTCCATTATTTTATTTTTTTGGTTTTGCTTGACTGATTCTTGGTGTCCCCTTGAGTTATTCACTTCTATTTGTTCGATTCTGATTTTCAATGATGTATTTTCTTCACTCACATTTTTTATATCTTTTTGTAATTGTTCAATTGAGTTTTTAATTGAGTTGTTTTGTTCTATGGAATGTTTTTCCATTTTGCAAATTTTATTTTTTAGAGAGCTATTTTCTTTTTCCAACTCACTAATTCTGTTTTCCTTAGAGTTGTTTACCTTTTCCAATTGACTAATTTTGTTTTTCAAGTATTTGATTTCTTTATCCACTCTGTCTTTAAATGTGTGGGATGACTTATCCAGACTCTCTTGCCAAGCTTCCCTTTCCTTTCCCCATTTCTCTTCTAGCTCTCTTGTGAGAGCCTTTTTTATTTCTTCTATTACTATTTTGTGTATTGAGGAGCAGATCATATCCCCTTTTGGGGATTCCTCTGGGGACAGTCTGGTTTTAGTCTCCTCAGGGTTTAAAGTTTGTTCCTTATCCATATAGAAGCTATCAATGGTTAGAGTCCTTTTAAATTTTTTGTTCATTTTGTCAGAGAAGAATCAAAGAAAACAAACTAATAAGAAAAATAAATGGTCTGCTTTTGGGGAGGAGGAATGGATGGTGTTACAGGGCTTCCTTTACAGACTGGGGTGGCGGAGAGGGGCAGCAGTGAGGCACTAGCAGGACAGCAATGGCTGTGCTCTGTCTGCACTCTGAGACTCTGAGGCTCTAAGAATGTGCTGAGTCACTCTGGGTGGGGGTCACCAGGTCCCAAGAGACCTTAACTTTTGGGGGTTATAGTCTTTACCTACTGTGTTTACAGCTTCTCTGCTGATACTGGCTTGTTGCCAAGACAGAATATCCACACTGTGGTAAAGGTCGTTCTGCAGAAACCGCAGAGATCGCACCCCACCTACTCCAGTCTGTGCAGTGTGTGCTGCCTTCCAAGCTCTCCTGCTTGCCCTCAGCCTGCACCTGATCTGTTCGTCCCCGCCCCTGAGCAAAAACAGACCTTTTCTGGCAAATTTCAAGGATCTCTTCTGTTAGTAATTATTTGTGGTTTTTTTTTTCCAGTCAAGCATTAATTCTGAGTCTTGTCATGAAATAAATTCTGAGAGAAAATGGGAGCTTAAGCAAATGTGTGCCTCCTCTCGGCCATCTTGGCTGGAAGTCCACTTCAGTGGTTCATTACCAGCTCATGCTGGTCAGCATTTATGGGAGTATATTTCCTGTGAGCATTAACCTGAATTCATCTGTTCTGTGAACTTATGTTATTTTTTTCTCTATTATTGACCCCAGAACATTACTGATATATTACTTTTGATAAGAAAATCACTCCTAAATAGTCCCTGAGCAATGACACATAGTTGATAGTCTTTTTTTTTTTTTTCACACATTAGTATGTCTTCCTAAAACTAGGGCAAAGAGAGGACAATGTTTGTCCTGGAGTCAACAGTAAAATCACACATCATTTCTATATGTTTGTTGAGAGAGATGCTGTTCCCCATCTATGTCCAAATTCCATTCCATTCCTTTTTTCATTATATTCTTTTAAACCAGAGTTCTAATATCTGATTGATATATTTGGATATCATTCTTGCTTAGGATCTCTTGATTTTTGCAGGTTTCTGGATTCCAATGGCTGAATTTTATATTTTAATTATGCATTTATCTATGATTATGGCCTTAATTGAAATTCTTATCTTTGTCCTTAATTCCTTTATAGCACCAACCACTGTTCTTGATATATAATAGATGTTTAAAAAATGTTGATTAACAGACTGACCGACCAAATCTTGCTGCCATCTTATATTTTTGGTTAACATCTCTCTCAACCCCAATTCTGACCCCCGGCATAATCTGTACTTGACGTTAATCTTCCTAAACACTTTGGTTTTATGCAACCCCTGATGTTCTAGCAGCAAAAGGGAAAAGGCTAGCAAAAAGACAAATTCTAGGCATTGTGAACAGAGCCTTTGGAACTAGAGGTGTACCTGTAGCACCTCCTTGATGAATTTCCTTCTTCTATGAAAAGAGCAAGAAACAAAGATTACTGGGAGAAAGACACATAACAGAATTTAAATGATAGGACAAAAATGAGTAATTCCCAAAGAGTGTTGTCTGTAGTTCTTTAACACATTGAAGCTTTCAAAAAAATTTAATTTTTATAATAAATTTATGCATGTATTCTTATGATAGTAAATTATAATATAGATTAATAAAATATAGTAGGTTTTTTTTTATATCTTTACATTTAGTATATATATTTCTTTAGTTTTCTTTACATGTGTTTCATCTGTGATTTTCTGTAGTATCCAGCAAATCTCCAAAGATCCCCAATGAATGAATGACCAACTCATGAATAACCAGAATGGAGAATGTGAAACCTGGGAATATCAAGGGATAATTGTAAAATATAGGAATAATGGTCTCTTCTTCAAATGATAGAATACACTTAATAAACTCTATAAAACATATTTTTTTGGAGTTGAATGAATATATTCAAGAAGATTTTACACTGAAAAGTAATGAAAATTTCCAACCATATGGTGCCACCAAGAGCAGTAGGTATAATATACAGGGAAGAATAGCATAAGAAAGTACTAATAATTCATGGCATACTGTATCCAAAATAAAAGTCAGCAAAAAAAATTAAAGAATTCTTATATATATATATATATATATATATATATATATATATATATATATATATATATGTGTGTGTGTGTGTGTGTGTGTTTGTATATATATATATATATATATATATATATATATGTATATATATATACACATATATATATATGTATGTATGTATACACACATATGGAATATGGGCTATAAATCAAGTGAATAAAGAGTCAAGGAAATAATCATAAACCTGGTCTCAAATACCAACATGAACAAACAAACAAAGATAACATGAAACTAAAGATCAGAAATTGGCTTTGAAATAATATATCTTTTTCAAAAGGAACATAACAGTCAATAACATTCATATATTATTTTAAGATTTTTAAAGTACTTTACAAATAATATGTTTTTATCATTAAAACAACATGGAAGGTAAGTGCTATTTTTATTCCCAATTTCCAGATAAGGAAACTGAAGCAGACTTGAATAGTTACATGAACTGACTAGGGTCTCACAACTATTAAGTATCTGAGGCTGGTTTTGTCCCGACTCTATGTTGAGCATTTTACCTATTCTTCCACAAAAGGGGAAGGGAGTGGTGGTATATATTACAAACATCTACTCAAAAGAGGAAATAAGAGAATCTAGGGAAAAACATAGTAAATTGGATTGAAGATAATCAAAAATTGCAATTAAAACACTGTTATTTTAGAAATACATGACAAATGGCCTGTTCAAGAAAAGAACTCATCTGAATGGTTTTTGAAACATATCACAAACATGAGAGAACCATGACATTGAGATACATGTTACTATCATGCCTTTAGCTAATTCTGAATATATAATAAATTTGTTATTAAATGTTAACAATAATTTAACTATTCAAAATGTGGAAGAAGCAATAAGGGGAAGTTTCTGCATTTATATACCATGCCATTTAAGCATTAGATATTCTAAGGGCTATGTTTTTATCTCAACAAACTCTAGTTCCTCAACATTGCCTCAATAATCAGATATCAATTCCTCCATTGGTTCTTTGAATTTCTTCACAGCGTGTTCATATTGTACCTTCCTAGTCTTCACATACATCATTCTGTCCCTCTCAATAGTATAACCCAGCCATATTGGTGTGCATACTGTTCCTCAAATATGACTCCATTTTCTGAATTTGTGCTTTGGCTATGCTCTGAAGCTTTTTGTTTGTTTGTTTATTTTGCTTTTCTTCTTTACTTTCACCTTTTAGAATCCCCAGATACTAAGCATTATCTACTATAGGGAATTTTCCTGGCTCTTCCAGTTGAGAATGTCTTTTCCTCTAAAGTGATTTTTCATCTACACTTTATGCACATTGTCTAAATCTATTAATACAAAGGATCTCTACTCATTTAAAATCATCTAGGTTCCTCAAGAAATTGTTTTTGCATTTTCTTTGTATTCCTGGTACTTACCACAGTGCCAGGTACATAATAAGTCTTTAATTGATTTCTTTAGATCTGATTTTGACCAAAAAGAAGAAAATATTTGTTGCAATAGAAACAGTAGGAACATTAGAGATATGTAATCACTTTCTTATATTGTTCCTTACAAATTAAGGGTTGAATGAGAGGGAACAAGCATTTATTTATCCTACTATGTGACAAGCACTCTAAGTACTTTGAAATAACCTTCTAAATTAAGTGCTATTATTATCTATTTGGCAGTTGAAGCAACTGAGACAGACACAGAGGTTAAGTGACTTGCCTACAGTCAGAAGGCTGATAAAGTGTCAGAGGCTGAAATTAAACTCAAATCTTCCTGACTTGCTTCCTGACTTCCAATGTGCTATGTACTGTGAGAGTATAGTTAAGCAAGTTGTATTTCTGGAATATAAAATAAAATATGGGAATTATGGTCTCTTCTCAAGTGATACAGTACACTTAACAAAGCCCAGTATGTTTTTACATATGTTTGGAATTTTATACATATATTCAAGAACTAAGAAAATTAGAAGTACATGAAAAATTCACATATAGACCTAAGAAGCCTTTTGCCACCATGAGCAGTAGTTGTGATATAAATCCCAAGTTTAGGAAAGTAATTTTCAAACAGATTCAAGAGAGGATAGCTAATGTTCAATTGAATGTTATTAAATAATTATCAGCCTTAATTGGGATGTGAAGTTCTCAAGAATGAAATCCTATAGTTTAACTCTCAGTTTTGTGGAGGATGAAGGGATTTGTGACCAAAGAAGAACTAGAGATCATTACTGATCATAAAATAGATGTTTTTATTATTTTGTTTAAAAAGTTTTATACAAACAAAACTAATGCAGACAAGATTAGAAGGGAAGCAATAAACTGGTAAACCAATTTTACATCCAAAGGATCTGATAAAGGCCTCATTTCTAAAATATATAGAGAATTGACTCAAATTTATAGTAGTTCAAGCCATTCTCCAATTGATAAATGGTCAAAGGATATGAACAGACAGTTTTTAGATGAAGAAATTGAAACTAGCCACATGAAAAGGTGATCCAAATTACTATTGATCATAGAAATGCAAGCTAAAACAAGCCTCTCAGATTGGCTAAAATGATAGGAAAAGATAATGATGAATTTTGGAGGGGATGTGGGAAAACTGGGACACTGATACATTATTGGTGGAATTGTAAACGTATCCAACTATTCTGGAGAGCAATTTGGAACTATGCTCAAAAAGTTATCAAACTGTGCATACCCTTTGATCCAGCAGTGTTTCTACTGGGATTATATCCCAAAGAGATGCTAAAGAAGGGAAAGGGACCTGTATGTGCAAAAATGTTTGTGGCAGCCCTCTTTGTAGTGTCTGGAAACTGGAAACTGAATGAATGCCTATCAGTTAGAGAATGCCTAAATAAATTATAGTATATGAATGTTATGGAATATTATTGTTCTGTAAGAAATGACCAGCAAGATAATTTCAGAAAGGCCTGGAGAGACTTACATGAACTGATGCTAAGTGAAATGAGCAGAACCAGGAGATCATTATATACGACAACAACAGGACTATACGACAATCAATTCTGATGGACATATCAACACTGAGATGATTCAAATGTGTTCCACTTGTGCAGTGATGAAGTGAGCCATCTACACCCAGAGAGAGAACCATGGGAACAGAGTATGAACACAACATAGCATTCTCACTCTCTCTGTTGTTATTTGCTTGCATTGTGTTTTCTTTTTCCTTTTTTCTTTTTCTTCCTTGATCTAATTTTTCTTGTGCATCAAGATAACTGTTTAAATATGTATACATATATTGGACCTAACATTTATTTCAACATATTTGACATATTTTGGACTACTTGCCAGCTAGGGGAGGAGGTGGGGAGGAGGGGAAAATTTGGAAGAAAATGTTATGCAATGGTCAATGTTGTGAAAATTACCTATGCATATGCTTTGTAAATAAAAAGTTTTAATAAAAAAAATGAAAAAATCCCTCATAAATCTACTCATGGCTTAGCTGTCTTTGCTGAATACCATTCCTTCTCCATGCTTACTGTGTATTCTCCAGTAAGAATTTAACCTGCTAATCTGCCCTTTCTCCTGGTTAATTGGGAGTTCCATTAGGGAACTTGCTTTGTTAATTGTTAAAATTCCTTTCCTTACTAACCATATGCTATCCTGATTCTATTTCATATTTACCACTGCTGGTGTTTATTTTTTCCTTTTTGTTTTGTCTATAACTCTTCTTGTAAATAAAAGTACTTTTTGGCAAAGAGAAAAAAAAAGGAATGAAATCTTAAAGTCATAAGCAGAAGTGGTTTTAATGTGGAATAAAAAAGTGTCCATCCTTCAGAAATCAATATGGATAAATAGGATTCTCTTAATCAAATTCAGATTAAAAACTTAAACTGAAATCAAGATAATGCGAACAAATAACACATTCCTATAATAATTGTATAAGGAGAGCTAAAGATATATTAAGTTAGGGTTATAGGTGGTAGATGGAAAATAAGGGAGAGCTAAAAATAGTTCCCCCCCCAAAAAAAAATTGGATTTTATTGGAAGAGAAAAGGAAGTCAAAGGAGTGAGCCTTGGAGTTTTGGAGCTTTGAAGTAGGGTTGGGGAGTGGGAGAAAAAAAAGAAGCAAAACCTAAGAAATGTGGCAGGAAGTATAGTAAAACCAGATAGTAGGAAGAGTCATATTCATGTATAAAGAAAGACTTATTTATCTCTATGTATTTAAATAATTTAGCCACTTAGTCAGTCTTTGCCTTAACAGTTTTTCAGCACTATGCATTAATTCCTTAGAGCTGATTCTTCTGCTTAGACTTTTTGTGCTAAAGCTCATTATAACTGGCCTGCTAAAACTAATTAAACATTTGGTTCTAAAATCCAATTTCCTGTGTTCAAGTTAGTAGTGACCTAAACTTTTCTTGCCATCTGATGCTTCTTTACTAGGTGGCAGGTTGCAATTATAGTATTTTAGGCTTGTTCATAGTTGATAGATGCTTTTCCAACTGCAAGCTATTAGTTACCTTATTTGTTTGACTTTGCAAACATATAAATCTAATGATCAGTGGAAATTAATGAATCCTTTATCTTTATTAGTGGTGTTTTTGACTTCGGGGTGAAGCTCCTGACAAAAGGAACTTTATTACTTTGGAAATAGGAAGTCAGGGCACATTTACTGTTTGAAAGCACTCATGTTCTTCTGATAGAGCATTAAACAGTGCTGCAGTTGTACACATACCTTTATGGGACTCCATGGACAAGGTCCTGGCACTTGAGAGTTTACAATTTTAGTCAGACATAAAACAAATGACAGCTAGTAATAAAAAATTACATTTGTGCTGATATGACCAATAGAAATAGAACAGGGAGGCAGAGATGTAGAAGGAAAGTTTAAGGAAGGATTTACAGAACAAGAGTGAATGTCTTTTTGATAAGAACTGAAATGCTACTCTCACCAATGTCTAGAGAGTAAGTAGTTCTGAAGAACATAAAGTATAAGTTAGTGAGAGACTAGAGGGTAAAAACAATCCTCACAAAACTGAATTAGATGTTTCAATGTAATGATGCTACAGCTAGACCACCATATAGTCATATATCCCTTAAAGTGGTTGAAATGAACAGATTGGTATTTCACTCTAAAGCCAATATAATACCAAACAAAGAACTAGTGCTGGATATGATGCTAAACAGGTTTAGAAAAGTTACTACACCTCTCAACACCTCAACTTCTCATTTCCTCAAATTGTTAGCTAATTGTAGATGATATTGTTCTAGTGACTATAATGAGAGAATAATTTATTCTTGGCCTACATCTTAGAGGAGATTATGATTTGGAAGCAAGGTTGATGCCATGGAGTCAATACTACAAGCCTACCTTTAGGAATAATTATTCTTATGAAATAATTATTTGCCAATATGCATTTGGATTAAGAAGTTATTATTAAAGTATGTTCTTGAGTTGTCAAAGTTAATTCTATTAGATTTAAGATTTTTAAAAAAGATAAAATATGGAGAATGCAACATAAATAAGTATTATCTAAATAGAATTGGAAATTTGAATAAGTAGAATGGATATGATGTGATACCCAAATAAGGCCAAAAATTTAGTAAATGTTCATCAGCAGTTTAGAGAATTCCCATTTGGATAAAAAAAAAAAAATCTTACACATTACCTGGTACATAATATGTGCTTAATAGATCCTTGTTCATTGATTAATCAATTTATTAATTGTAGTAAAATTGGAAATGTGTTTGAAATTGTTCAGCCCTTCAATTGCAATTATCTACTTAATAGATATCAACACTGTAGTATCTCTTTTAAATTATCAGCCTAGTTTTCTGTAACTATAGAGTTCAAGAGCTATCATTAGTTAAGTGTACCCTATTTTGTAAATACAACAGATTAACATTAACTTTAACTCTGCCACCTTGGGTTCCTGATGACTTTTCTCTTTTATTATAAAAAAATTCAAATGCAGGGGTCCAATGTCTTCCTTAATATCTACATTAAATGGATAAAGGTTTCGGACTTGCCTCCATAGCTTCAGAACTAGCACAGCAGTAAATTGATTTATGATTTATTCTAATGCATTCCTAGGAATACTTTTCCCTCTCCAGTCTTCAAGGACTTCCACCATCCTCCACTGAGTTCTCAGAAATCAGTAACCCTGGAAGAATATTTATGGTGCATATCTTTAGGCCCTGTTGATTTGAATAAATCCTGAATTTTAGTTTAATTTTTAGCTACTTTCTACCCTACTTTAGCATTCTACTCTCTCAACATAAACTGATTTTGAAGAACACTTAGTTGAAGTACCACTGAATATAAACATTTTGAGAGCATATCCTCATAAAATTCCCGAAACTGTCAGTCAACCAATAATAACCTGAATCAGGTTTTCAGCATCCTATCATATCAATAAGAGTTTTGGAGCTCTTTAATTCAATGCTTACTTTTAGTTACCCCAATCTCTAATATCTCCTTCTAATGTATACCCTTTTCTTCTCTTTCCTACTCATGTCTATTAATTATAATTCTTCTTACAAAGAAAACAAAGATTTTCTGTCTCATCTCATATTTACACCTATCTAACTCATCTATACTCCTTTTTAGTATTTCTTCTCTTTTCTTCTTCTGTCCTTTTGCCTTATGGATATTTTCTATAATAAAAAAAATCTGAAATCCATAAAAATTTTCCCTAGTTGTTTCTTATATGTAATTCTATATTTGACTCTGAGTTATTTTTTCCACTGATGGTCCCTTTCCCCTTATAATCCTCTCTAGTGAATATAGCTCTTTCTTACATTTAAGACATCTCCATTTGATTCCAATAGCTACTTTTAGAAAAACAATTCCTGCACTGCTACTTCATTCCTTTGAATTGTGCACTATCACTTTATCCTCTCTACATTCTTGTCATCATCACTTGTCAAAGTGTTCCTACTTTCCTCAATACCTATAACAACAATAACATAACAATAATGATAAATATAGGGGTACTAGATGCCATAGTGGATAGAAGAAGGAATAGGAGTATGTGAAGGTGGAGGAGAGAAAGGAAGAGGAAAAGAAGTAGATCTATCATTTACTTAGAATTTTAGAGCCTGTAAAGTTTTTTTATAAACCTTATCTCCTTTGAGTACCTGGTATGTAAATGTGTTCTTTGCCAGTCCCTTAACATCACCCTTAATAATCTCATCTTCCTTCCCTATCTCATCATTTAGATCTGAAGCTATTATATTTTCACCAATAATCTAATCTAATAACTTCTATTTTGTCTTTAACCACTTCTTTGACTTTATAAGATTTGATTCTCTGGATCACCACTTCCATGATATTCTTCCTTCCTTTGTCTTTCATGATACTCAGTACTTATGATTCTCTTCATACATCTTTTACTGTTCAGTTTCTCCAAGTCCATGTGCTTCATGGATGAATTTTCTTGTTCCTTGACCCTTAGGATAAATATTCATTAAGACTATGCTTTCATTTTACCTCTCTTTTTAGTAATCACAAATTCTGTATCACTCAAAAGTAAAGAAGGGATTTTTTTTTCTTTTATCAATTTCTTTTACATTTTGTGATTGAAGAATTACTTACTAGAAATTATAAAAACAAAGGACGGTCTGCTTCTCAGATTTGTGGAAAATGAAGGAATTTGTGGCCAAAGAAGAACTAGAGTATATTATGGAATACAAAATGGATCATTTTGAGTATATTAAGTTTAAAAGATTTTGTACAAACAAAACCAATACAGACAAGATTAGAAGGAAAGCACTAAAATGGGGAAAAATTTACATCCAAAGGTTCTGATAAAGCCCTCATTTGTAAAATATATAGAGAACTACCTCAAATTTATAAGAATTCAAGCCATTCTCCAATTGATAAGTGGGCAAAGGATATGAAGAGACAATTTGAGATGAAGAAATTAGAACCATTTATAGTCAAATGAAAAATAAATGCTCTAAATCACTCTGATTAGAAAAATGCAAATTAAGACAACTCTGAGGTACCACTATTCATCTTTCATTGGCTGAGATGACAGGAAAAGATAATGATGAATGTTGGAGGGAATGTGGGAAAACTGGGATACTGCTACATTGTTGGTGGAATTGTGAACTGATACGACCATTGTGGAGAGCAAATTGCAATTTTGCCCATAAAGTTAACAAATTGTGAATACCCTTTGATCTGGCATGTCTCTAATAGGCCTATATCCCAAAGAGATCATAAAGAAGGGGAAAATAGACATGTGCAATAATGTTTATAGCAGCCCTTGTTGTGGCAAGAAACTGGAAACTGAGTGGATGCTCATTAGCTGGAAAATGCTGAATAAGTTATGGTGTATGAATATTATGGAATATTATTATTCTGTGATAAATGACCAGCAAGATAATTTCAGAGATGTCTGAAGAGACTTACATGAACTGATGTTAAGTGAAGTGAGCAGAACCAAGAGATCATTGTACACATCAATAGCAAGATTATACAATGATCAGTTCTGATGGACATGGCTCTTTTCAACAATGAAGTGATTTAAGTCAGTGCCAATGATTTTATGATGAAGAGAGCCATTTGCACCCAAAGAAAGGACTGTGGGGACTGAGTATGGATCACAACATGGTATTTTCACTTTTATTGTTGTTGTTTGCTTTCATTTTTTTTCTCATTTTTTCTTTTTGATTTGATTTTTCTTGTGCAGTATGATAATTGTGGAAATATGTAGAGAAAAATTGCCCATGTTTAACATATATTGAATTGCTTGCTATCTAGGGAAAGAGGTAAGGAAACAGAGGAAGAAAAAATTGGAACAAGGTTTTGCAAGGGTGAATGTTGAAAATTATCTGTGCATATGTTTTGAAAATAAGAAGCCATTAATAAGACAATAAAGAAGTACCTACTATTCCCTTATAGATCTATAACACTTTAAATTGCATTTCCTTTGTCAAATTAGCCATTTTATTCCACTACCTATAATTATGACATTTATTTATGCTTCTTAAATACTTTGATCTCTGCTCTATATGACAATCCTGATTTCTTTCTAGGTTTTGGTTCCCCCAATGTCTCAGATGAATTTCCTCTTTTGTTTTCAGAAGAATTTACATCTATACTTCAGTAATCTGTTATGTCATTCACACAAATCATAATCCCTCTTTGATTGAAAATGTTAAAGAAAGCATTGTACCAAACAATGTTCTAAGTATTGAGGAAGAAAAAGATAGTTCCTACTCTCAAAGATTTTGCATTTTAATGAGCAGAGACAAAGCATGAAAGGGAACTGAAGAGAGAAGGGAAGGTATCCAGTAAAGGCAAGGAATTAAAAATACAAAGCATCAGGAGTGAAACTAGGTTAAAACTGAGCATGTCTGACCTAAGAATTTTCTTAAATGGAAGTTTCAGGCAAGAACTCACCAATCAGAGGAAAGGGCCATAGGAATAAAGGAATGTTCAGTGTGAGAAGATTCAAGAGCAAAATTAGTTTCTTCTATAAATTTCCATAACAACAATTAAAAAAAAATCAACCTTATATAGTCAACCTGGGGATGAATATTTAATAAAATTCCTCAGACTAGTTCCCACCCTGATATTAGGTACACAATATATAGTTAACAGATTTCACACTTGAAATCTCTTCCATGATAACCTTTAAGAGGGCTTGTTTGCTGCTGGCATAGCTTCTGAGAACCTAGATCACCTCTGTGCTCTGATAAAGCACCAAGGGAAGACCTCTATATGGTAAAAAAGCTAGAATCTCTTTTCACACAATTTTCCTAGCCATCTGTCAAAATAATAGGTTGACAATTCTGGTTGAAATCACGAATTCTTCTAACTCATTTTACAGTGGTCAGAGTGTTAAAATGAGTGGAGGGCTAAGGTCAATGAAATATATTAGGCTAATAACTGATTCAATTCCAAAGATCTAAAGTATGGTAATGCAGCTGGTGGCTTATGGGAAGCTGTGAGGACAATGCACTACCATTTGTTCCCCAATTCTTTCTTCATAGGCAATGTGGCAACTAGGGCACATCGGTCTGATGAAATGAGTACTATGCATTGCAAAATAAAGACCTCTTGGAAAAGAATGATAATAATGAAAATTTATAGCTATTACTAAAAGATAAAGGGAAATTATGCTTTACAAAGAGAAAGGCTAACATGCATTAAAGAGATTTTGAGCATTTCAGATTTCTTGATAGTTCAAGAAGCCTCTCCCTTCAATCCACTCCCTGTTCTACTTCCACCTTTTCCAAAACCTCCTGACCAAACCCATAGCCCATGCCTTTCCCTCAAATTCTAAAATCATGAATGAATGAGCATCAAATCAACTATGCTACTGTCATAAGATAAGAGTGTGTACCTTGAATTCATTATTGTTCACTTATCATCACTGTATCTTTCTGGAACAAATGCCCCTATATATTTATTCTTGTGTATTTTAATATAAGCTCTTTTAGACATGCAAATAATATTTTTGCCTTTATATTTATGGTCCCAACATTTCCCATAACATGGCATAGAGTAAGTTCTTAAAACCTTTTTATTTGTAAATTCATTCATTTATGAACATAGATACTAATAAAAAGTGTTTCATTCTTTGTGGTAGTAAAATTTAGGTAGACACTTTTCAAGGTAGGACAGAGGGATGAAACAAGGCAGAAGATAATGTGTTATTACCAGCTTTTATCTGGGAAAAGGATCAGTTAATGAATAAATATAAGCTTTATTTCAATTTTCAATCTAATCCAATTCAATTTAATAAGCATTTACTAAACACTGACTATGTGCCAGGTGTGCTATGTACTATGGATATGGATGCAAAGATAAAAATGAAAAAGAAAAGAAAAAGACTCATGTCCAAAAGGAGGAGCTTAAACTCAAGTGAAAGTAGGCAACATGCAAACATTGAAGCAAATATAAGACATGTCAAAATATAAAAAAATAATTTCAGGGATCAAGAGGATTCCTAAGTGAAGGGAGTATTAATAACATTCTTATCCTTGAAGGGAGCTAGAGATTCCAAGAGTCAAGGATGAGGAGGGAAATTATGTCATGCACTGGGGAACCGTTGATCAGAATATATTGTATATAGAGGCAATATTGTGAAATGAGTCAGGGAAAATAGTTTGGAGCCCCAAAGTGACAGGTTTTAAATAACAAATGGAGTATGCAGTTTATTCTAGGAGAAATAGCAAGCCACTAAGGCTTCTGGAACAAAAGAGTGACAAGGTCAGTCCTAGATTTTGGGAAGATTATTTTGACAGTTTTCAGGGAATGAATGAGTGAAAGGAATAATTTGAAACAGAGAGACCAATTAAGAAGTCATATCACTACTTCATATGAGAGTTGATGAGGTGCTAACCTAGGGTGATTGTGGATATGATTAGAAAAAAAGGGGGTTGCATATTAGAATGTCCTGAAAGTAGCATTGACAATACTGGCTAATTATTTAGATATGAGGAATATTGAGGAAAGAGTTGAAGATACAATATTGTGAATCTCAGTAACTAGAAAAATGCTGGTACCCTTGATAGAAACAAAGGAGCCAGTAAGAGGATTTAGTGTGTGTGTGTGTGTGTGTGTGTGTGTGTGTGTGTGTGTGTGTGTGTGTATGTGTGTGAAGATAATGATTCCACTTTGGTAATTTAGAGTTTGAAATGTCTATTTCCACAATTTCCCATTTAACTGACTTATTCCAAATCCTTCGAATCTATCTAAATTACAATTTATTTATTTTATTACTTTATGTTTATTGATTTATATATTCCCTCCCCTTTTGTCCTTTTGCTTTCCTCTAATTTTCCCAACCTCTCAATTTTAGTTGAAACATTTTGTGGCACCCTTTCCCCAGAAGATTTCTTTTGTTTTCTCTCTATTCTTTAATTCAGTGTCTGTATACTACTACTTATATTTCTTTTGTTCTTTGTACTCATTACCTCAAAAAATTATCTGAAGTACCAAGTTTTAACTTCCTCTTCTATCACATTTTGTTAAAAAATTTTGTAGATCTTATCCTATTTTTTTAACTGCATTTCTCTCTTAGTAGTGTCCTTTGGTTGAGATCATTCTGTGTCCCAAGTACTATCAGTCTTGCCTCTTATATCTGGATGTTCAACCTACCCTTATGGGCAATGGCCGCAATCTACATTTAGATTCATGCATTGTATCTCCTGGGATTGGAAGCAATTTCTAGGAATTGCAATCTTTTTCCCCCCTTAGAGAAGGGTGTCTCCTAATGTACAAGTTACTTTCAACACATTCAATTATGGCTATCTCTGTTTCTTACCATAGTCTCCTTGAATTGTGGGGATGAGGTTCAGCTGGGTTGATGCCAGAAGTACATGAGCAGAAGAAAGACCCCCAATTAAGCTTCTATCCTTACTTCTCTAAGTCTCAAAAAACATGTAGGAATTTCCTTCAACTGGCTTGACAATTCTATTTTCCCTTTCCATTTGGTACTTCTTTTTCTTCATGTGACTGTAAGAAACAGTGTCTTTTCTTCTTTCAGAGAGTTCAGAGATCCAATATGAGTAACTTCAGTGTGAAAACTAAGTAAAGATTTGTATACATGTACATCTATGCACACGTTTGTGATAGCTGTATCTAATGCATGGTGTGGATTATATGTAGGAGCATTGACTAGAAACAAAGAATTTCATTTGTATAATTTATTTATCTTCTGAAAGTTTATATTTTTTCTTGCACAGTGCATCTTCTTCTTCTTGTGCATTTTGGCCTTTTTTTGTTAGTTTGGAATAGCATATGAAAAAGAAATTCCCTGTTATCTTACCACTTATGATAATACCACTTACTTCATTCTTCTGTTGCTTTTCAAGGTGCTATTTAGATAGATAAAAGTAAACCTCAGATTAGAAGAAAAGAGCATATGCAAGAGACTATGCTATTATAGATTAGAAGAAAGCATAAATGTGATTCTAGGAATTCCCATCTAATCTGTGGATAAAAATAAGGACAATGACTCTTGCCATTTCCCAGAGAAGTTCAAATGATATAAAACAGCACAATGCCGAGGCTGAAAGAGCCTTAGCCATCAAACAATTAATCTTTTTGCCAAGCAAAGAGACATAGTAGCCAAAGGCAACACTGGTTTAAAGTATAAATTCATTTGTAAAATATAATGGAGAAAGAGGATAGAAGATGATGAGCAATTACATTTCAAGAAACAGTGAAAAGCTATTGAAGAGGACAAAAGGAATTGACTGAGAGCTTGGTCTGAGATTACGTTAAACCATATTATACTGAGACATTTGGAGATACAATTGGAAGCAAGGCATCAAAAACAACAAAATTGAAGGGAATGTTTAGTGGTTCTATAAGGACCTCATAGGAACCACAGTTTGAAGCATACATTGATTGATATTCAAGATAAAAGAGAAGATTACACAACAGCTGGAAAGCACAAAAGTGTTATTTTCTGTCTTTAGTTTGGGGGAATTGCATTTTAGGAAAAAACATTTGCAAACTACAGTTTTTCTATAATGAGACCTCCAAGATGGTAAGAGGACTTTAGAACCACTCTTTGTAGGGATCAAGAGAAAGAAATAGGGATGTTTTAACCCAAAAAAAGGATTTGGTGGGAATAATTAGACCAATAGATAGATAGAAAAAAAAATTGACAGATAGATGGACAGAGAGATAAAATAGCTATAGATACATAGATGGATAGATAAATAGATAGAATTAGTACTTACTAAGTATTTACTATTTGCTAGATAACTGTGCTAAATGCTAGAGATACATACAAAAGCAATCAAAAGAGTATCTGGGGTCAAGGAGCTTATATTCTTTTTTTTTAAATTGTTTTTATTTACCAGATTTATGCATGGGTAATTTTACAACACTGACAATTGCCAAACCTTTTGTTCTAATTTTTCTCCTCTTACTCCCCCAAGATGGCAGGTTGACCAATACATGTTAAATATGTTAAACTATGAATTAAATACAATATATGTATACATGTCCAAACAGTTATTTTGCTGTACAAAAAGAATCAGACTTTGAAACAGTGTACAATTAGCCTGTGAAGGAAATCCAAAATGCAGGCGGACAAAAACAGAGGGATTGGGAATTCCATGTAGTGGTTCATAGTCATCTCCCAGAGTTCTTTCACTGGGTGTAGCTGGTTCAGTTCATTTCTGCTCAATTGGAACTGATTTGGTTCATCTCATTGTTGAAAATGGCCTCATCAATCAGACTTGATTATCACATAGTATTGTTGTTGAAGTGTATAATGATCTCCTGGTCCTGCTCATTTCACTCAGCATCAGTTCATGTAAGTTTCTCCAGGCCTTTCTGAAATCATCCTGTTGGTCATTTCTTACAGAACAATAATATAAGGAGCTTATATTCTAATGGGGGAAGACAATATATGAAGGAAAGTGCTTGGATAGAGTACCTGTGTGGGATATGTAGGAAGTGATTTGGTGCCTATATTTGATAGAAATTTCATCTGTCAAAGCCAGAAGACTCTAAGAGAGGAATCACAATTTCCAGTAAGATAGAGATGGAGAATAAGGATATGATGAGACTACAGGAAGTGCTATGCTGTCCACTCTGCAAGTATTTGAAATGTTGCCCTGTGTAAGAAGAGATTAACTTTGTTTTGCTTGGTTCCAGAGAGAAGTGTAAGGAATAATGGATAGAAATCCATTTTAGCTAACTATGGGACAACTTTCCTAACATTTAGGGCTATCTACAGAAAGAGTAGCATGACTAAGAAGCAGTCCATCATTGCATGTGTTTAATCAGTGGTTGAATGATCACTTGAGGATGTTATTTGAACAGCAGTGTTAAACTGATCCCAAATAAGAATAAAATATAATTGGTAAATATTTGGCAAAATAAATTCAAATACAACACAATGTGGATAACACTGATTTGTGGTTTTCTAAATCAATATTCAGCTTCAAGAATCTGTTCATATTTTAGTTTGATGCCTCTAGAAGATTGTAGAAGATTTTCTTGCTCTAGTGTGTGTTGGCCTGGATGACCTCAGGTCCTTTTCAGTATTTAAATTTCAAATTCTGTTAGGGGTAGTGCTAGGGAAGTAATTTAGTAAATACAAGGTACCACAAAACATATTCCTGATTTTTTGTTTCTATAAAATCTTTATGATAATTGACCCACATAAAGCTTATATTAATGAAAATATGAGAAGGGAACATATAGACTTTCACATACAATTTTATACAGCAGAAAAATTTTACTATCATATAATTATGCTTTGATGAGAATATAATATGTCATTGTATTTACTGGTAATTTTTTTAAAAGCATTTTTATTAGCAATAACAACTGGAAATTTGAAAGCTCTCCTCAGACAAGATATAGCTCAGGAGGCAATGTTGAACTTCAGTTCACTCATAAGTTTGAATTCTGACTTTACCAATTAACATCTCTCTGAATCTCATTTTCCTCATATATATAATGAAGGGTTTGAAACACTTGACCTCAAACTTTTCTCTTTTTTGAGCTATCATCCTAGTGCAAAAGTATAGCAATGTCATGACAGATATAACTAAACACATAACTTTCTTCCACGGAATCCTGATGTCAAGGGATGTGAAAATTGGGAGTTATATGTCTGCTGACAGTGTTTGTGAATTTCACGGAAAATGCCCCGGTTAAGATCCTTCTCTAAAAATAAAAATTCAATATTGATGATGAGTTTCTTTAATTCTTCCCTTTCACAAATGACATGCCATTTGTTTTTATCCCAGAGGATGACATTAGAAAACTTCTTCAGAAAAATCAACCTTATTGCCATATAATTTCATCTAACCATTTAGAAATATTTCCCAGATTATGATTTACCACTGGACAGGCAGCCTATCACATTGATTCACAAATATACATTTCTTTGACAAATACAATAGATGAAAAATGAACTAGGCCTGGAACTGAGTAGGAGGGGCAGATAATATTGAATTAAATATGGGAAATTGAAGTGCTTTTTGTCAAACACTTACTAAGCATCTATTATGGGTCAGGCACTATGCTATGTGCCTGGGAGCCAAAGAAAAAGTCCCTGCTCCCAAGAAGCTTACAATCTAATAAGAGAAGGCAATATACAAAAGAAATCTGAATGGGCTGGATAAGAGGAGCAGCATAGGGACATGATGAAGAAGTCAAAGAAACCTAAAATGACTATAGTTAAAGAAGCAAAAGAAGTCTAAAATGAGTGCACCAAAGTGGGAAAGGAGAAGGTATCATGCTTTTTAGGATTCCACATTGACTATCAGTCCAGAAAGCTATCTTTTTTTAGTATCACATTCTGGTGATGTTATATGGCTGCTAACTGTAGGGCACTAAAATTTTGGGAAAGTTAAAAGTATACATCAAAAGACAATAGAAAGAAACATGGAAAGAAAAAAAGTATATAACAAAGTACAAAGTAACTTTTATGCAAAAAATAATAGAAAGTAATTATTAAGAACATATATTGTTAAGGATATGAGTGAGCACAGTCAAAAAATTTAAAATGGATAGAAAGACTGATTGGTACATTGATATCTTTAAAAAAAAAAAAAAAACAAGAGGAAAAAAACCCCCTTAACTATTCTGGGTAGATCCTCTAAGGATGATTTATTGACAACTGTGTCTAAGAATCACACAAAGTGATTATATATGGAAATATAAAGAGAAAATATTAGAGGAAACCACCCCCAAAAGGATCTATCAAAATATGTGGATAGGTAAAGTCTGCTATAATAATGTGATATTTATAAGACTCCAAAGTTTGTAAAGTATTTGATTTGTGTATACGTGGATGTATAGGTATAAATTAATTTATATATAATGTAGAATAAATAATTTATGTAGAATAAACATTTTATGAGTAAATTGTATATATCTATGCACACTCACATGCATACATACATACACATTTAAGTATATATATATTTTCATTCGAACCACACAAATAAAGAAAAGAAAAGAAAAACTGGTGAGGTAAGGTTAAGCTTTTTAAAGTTAGGCACCTGAACATAAAAGAGGTTAAGGGAAATGTTATATTCACATAGCTAATAATTATCAGTGCTGAGATTTGAATTCAGGTTCTTCCTGATTCCATATATAGCACCAATTTGCTTTATATCAATGACTATTATTTTGTAAAGCTGACCAAGACAGCTTTATTTTAGAATTTATAGAGATTTATTTTATGAGCACTGGGAAGGACCTAGGTGTTCATTGATAGCAATTCCTTTATTTTATGAATTAGGAAATTAAGTCCTAAAAAATTTACTCACGTTAACAGTTAACATAGCTAAGATGAAGACAACATTCTAAAAATACTCTACTAAACTAAAATAACTGTACTTATATTATATCACTATAGTTATCTCCTTCCTATTATCAAAATTAGGGGTGCAACAAAACTCTGTGATCCAGAAAATCCACATGAAATTTTCACCTCTCCCTTCATATTCAAGAAATCTGAATTATGATATTAAAAGGTAAATATGTTGATATTATATAATACTTTACATATATTTTATGCATTTCTGAATTTCTAAACTTTTTTCTGTGTTGTCAGCTGGCATTTGCATATCATCTGCAGCTTCTGCAAAATCCCCTCCCCTTTTTCGCTATTTAATTTCATATGCTGACAATTGCTATATCAAAAACTGCAATGGAGAAAGTCACAAAGTGGAAGAGAATAACTATATTTGTTTTGAAGTATCTTTCATTTTTTCCCTTTGTATCTTAGTTCTACATATATTTTTCCATTCTCCATATCCTCAAACTTATTTAGCTACCTTTGATGTTCAAAAATATAGACTGGACTAGGTGGTTTCACATGGCCTTCAAAATCCTATGATACTATCACCTCATTCTCCTTTCTACAATCATTTCATTTTTTGCTATTTTGGGAGGGAATGAAGCAGTGGGGCTAAATGACTTGGGGATACACAATTAAGAAATGTTTAATGTTTGAGATCAAATTTGAACTCAGGTCTTCTTGATTCCAGGTCCAGTGTTCTATCCAATAAGCCATCTAGCTCTGTCCCTCTCTCCTATCACCCCTGAACAAAATTCTAGCCCTTCTCATCCAGTAGTCCAGTCATTTCAGCTGTCTTATATGTCTCATTATCCTGAATATCAGAACAGTGACCTTGAGTCAATGATTTCATTTTCTTTCCCTTATTTCCTAAGTTCCTTCACATAGGTTCTGGAACAAAGACAATTTATAATCATTGAAATGATGTTTGTTGCTACCACTGATATGTATAGGGAATTCATAATCAAGGAATGCCCAAATATAATTTTAAAGTAGCTATGCACATACTGTAGATAATAACCATACTTGGAAGTGCCATCATCACAGATGAATAAAGATCTTTCATCAATTGAATGCTTACAATTTATTGGGTGCTGAGGTGAGTATTAGGGAGATGCTGTATCTCCTAATGTCTTGTACCTCCTCTCAAGAGAATTAAAACTTAAATTTCTTGAATTTCCAAATAGATTTTTAGAAGGTGATTCCCCACCTAACTACCCTTCTCCCACCTAACTACCCTTCTCCCACCCATTCTCCCTCCACCCAAACAAATTAACCATGTTTCCTTTTCTGCTTCAGTTTTGTTTTTCTTTTATCTGTTAAATCTTTCTACTGATCAAGATATAGTTTACATACTTACTTTTAGATTGTTACTTCCATCAGTGATGTATTTAATTTAAAGACTTCTCTAATTTTCTCCCTTGTTATTTAAAAAAAAAAAAACACAACAATTTTCTTTCTTCATAACTAACCTCCTCTTAAATTATAATAAAATCTGAATTTAAAAAAATTAATACAATTTATTTTTCATTTGGTGTATAGATTGTGGACATTGGGTTAATTCTGAACTAGAAACCTTAAATTCACTGATATATTGGGGAAAATATAGATGTTTAGCTCAAAGCTGCTACACTGAACCTTCTTTGAGCATGGCATTCGTATAACATCATCCCAGCTAGCTCTAACTTGCATTAGTATGATTCACTAAGAAAGACTTCCAAGACCCCAATCAGTTATCGCCCCAGTAAATGTGTTTTTTGAAATGCCTTTCATGTTCAGTGAAAATTAACGCTTCAGTAAACAGTTACATCACTAATTGACAAATATGACAATATCAGATTATTTTTACTTCCTAGGGATGCGGATAAGAGAAAAGGTTAATTACAATTATTTTTGAATCTAACTAATAGAGAGAAGTGTTAGCATCTGTGCTATTCTGACTGCTATAAGGTTGGCAATAATATCTATGTATTAACCATAATGGATTGACCCACTGTTGTGGATGTCATTGCCTTTACCTGAATTTACCCAGCAGCTAACAAAATAGGTCTCTTTCACTAAAGACTAATTTTCACATTAAAAAAAAAATCTTTATTATGGGTCTAGTGCAGTTGAATTGCCTGACACAGTGGGGAATCTATACTTACACTGGTAACATTAAGCGCTGAAAAAATGCCTCAAGTGATGATCAAGCTGAGCGGTAATTCAGACTCTGGATACTCTGACTTCATCAAAAATCCACCAGGTGGCACAAAAATATCTCGTAGCGAAACTGAGCATGCTCTCATTTTTGACTGCAATGAAGTGGGGAAAAAAAAAATTAGCAATGTTGCCTGGTAACTTTGAAATAACAAAAAATATAATATTTGTGTACTATCACCCTGCTGAGTCTCATCCTTTGGCCCAGTAGGCCATTTAACACTAGTAAAAAGAGAAATATGTAAAACTGATGTGGGGAAGGGGGAAGAAGGTGGATAAATAAACATAATACTTTATTATATCATCAATATAAATATATCATCTTTAGAATTTTGAAATATTTTCTACTTATGTTGGTTTTTTCCAAATAAAAGTAAAGATCTGATTTTGGCTCGAGCTTTTGTACACAAGTTTTATTTTGATTTATGATTTGATGTACTTAAAAAACAAGAAATTAGTCAAGTTTAGAATTCATTAAAATTTTATGGATTTGGAAATTCTAACTTTTTGATATCTAATGATTGTAATAAACAGGTCATAGAATAAGATGAGAAGAGTGAAATAATTTTTCAACCTTTATTCTGTCACTTTCTTTCCTGAAGTTCTGACTAGTATGAAGAACACTATCTAGTCTGAGGAGGACTCAGTCTTGGTTTAATTTGTAGTAGTTCAGTCAATCTGAACCTTTTAGTTCTGGGTCAAGGTCAATCTGAGGCTTACTAGGGAAAAGAGTCTCATTCCACAATATTTAAAGGTTCAAGTTACCAAAAATATGTTGAGTATATTTTGATCCTCAGGGCTGCCAACCCAATCTAGGACAAAATTATGGATTATCTCCAGTGCCTCTAGAACTCTTAGACATAAAAACTAGTTAGTAATCGTACCAAATTCAAAGCATTTTTGATAGATTTTAGGTTCATCTGAGAAAGGAAAGATAGGATCTGTCAGCTTGTAGGAAGACCATAAAGACAAGAACATCAATGCTTTTGTGTTTCTCAAAAATGTACTATATCATGTCACTACAAAAAAAAAAAAAAAAAGTTGAATCTGATAAATCTATCCAAGAATCTTGTGTGATCACTAAAAACAATATACCTGAAGATTCAGGGAGCCATACTGAACAAAAGTTTATGGAAAACCTGCTATATATAATCTTAGACTCAAGACCTATTCATATGGGATTATTCTCATTGGTGGAGATGGATTATTTAATGATCAGTGCCTGCATGGGAGGTGGATTTCCTGAGAGTTTAAAAGAAAAAAGGTCCTAATTTTCTAGATTTCAGATTTAAGAAAGAGAAAACACAATTTCCGATTTTTCCGGCTTCTTAAGGGAGAGAAAACATTCTAGAAATAGGTCAACATCTCTCTCTCTCTCTCTCTCTCTCTCTCTCTCTCTCTCTCTCTCTCTCTCTCTCTCTCTCTCGTCTCTCTCTCTCCCTCTGTCTCTCTCTCTCCCTCTGTCTCTCTCTCTCTCTCTTTGAGAAGAAATATCTTTCTCACAATGATGTCATTTACTTCATGTATTGTCCCATATGTATTCTCATTTATGTAGCTTCTCTAATTTCAGTTTGCTAGTTATGTATTTTTCCTTCTTTCCTTTTTTTCATCCTTCCTTTCTCTTTCCTTTTTTCTTTTTTTTCTCTCTTTTGCTCTCTTTTTTCCTCTCTCTTCTCTCTCTTTCTCTTCTTTCTATCCTTCCTTTTTTCCCTTCTTTCTTTCCTCCTTCTTCCCTTCCTTCCCTTTCTTTCTTTTTTCTTTCTTTCCTTTTTTCTTTCTTTCATTCTTTCTTTTCTTCTTCCTTCCTTTCTCTCTCTTTATTTCTTTCTCTCTTTCTTTCTTTTTGTTTCTTTGTTTCTTCCTCCCTCCCTTCCTTCCTTCCTCCCTTCTTTTCTTTCTTCTTTCCTTCCCCCTTCCTTCATTTTCTTTCTTTCTTTTCTTCTTTCTTTTCTTCTTCCTTCCTTTCTTCTTTCCTTCTTTCTTTTCCTCTTTCTTCCCTCCTTTCTCCCTTCCCTCCTTCTCTTTCTTTCCTCCTTTCTCCCTTCCCTCCTTCTCTTTCTTTCCTTTCTCCTTCCTTCCTTCCTTCCTTCCTTCCTTCCTTCCTTCCTTCCTTCCTTCCTTCCTTCCTTCCTTCCTTCCTTCCTTCCTTCCTTCCTTCCTTCCTTCCTTCCTTCCTTCCTTCCTTCCTTCCTTCCTTTCTTTCTTTCTTTCTTTCTTTCTTTCTTTCTTTCTTTCTTTCTTTCTTTCTTTCTTTCTTTCTTTCTTTCTTTCTTTCATTCATTTCTTTTTCTTTTCCCTGAAGTAGAGAATGTCCAGCTTCTGATGCTAATCACCTGCCTTATTTCTTGGGTTCTCTTTCCCTGGGGAAGTGGTAGAAGAGGAGTTGATAGTGATTTCTTATCATATCTCCTGTGATCCATATCTAGCCAGATTTATGTCTGTCATATTACTACACTGGCAAAACACAATACCTAATGCACATGCCTTACATAAGTATAAAGCCTAGCACAAGTAATAGTTTTTTAGTTTGTTTATTTTGCCAACATATAAGTACATACTTTCAGGTCCTTGAAGACCTAAAGATAGAAATATCACTTTAAGCAAAGATTAAAGCAAACACAAGCATCTTCATTAAAAGAAGAAATACTTTAATTGGATAAATCTCCTGACAGTCTTTTGGAGTTAAAGTCTACATACTAGACTAGGTTAAGGTCATTAACTTTCCCAAGGTAGCCATTTAGTGTTATGCTTTGGTGGCAAGATGTAAAGCATCAGGTCTTACCCTTGAATTTGGGCATATTCTATTTTGATTTCTCAAGCAACTTACTACTATTCTTTTTTTCCCCCTCAGCAATATTTTATTTTTCCGAAGACATGTTTAGATTGGTTGCAATATTCATTATTTTCATAAGATTTTGTGTTCCAAATTTTTTCTCTATCCCTCCTTTCCTTCACCCCTCCTCAAGACACCAAACAATTTGATATAGATAAATATATGTAACATATTTCCATATTTGTCATGATGTGTAAGAAAATTCAGACCAAACAAACAAACCCCCCACACACACACACACAAAAAGCAAACAAATATGCGAATAAAAAAGAGTGAAAATACTATGCTTTGATCCATAGTTTTCTCTCTGGATGCAGATGTTGACTACTGTTCTTAAGTTTTGTTCTTCACTAATTTCTCTCTACCTCTCTGGAAAGGCTGACTACGGTAATCTTCCTTGTTCTGAGACTTCTATAAATTTCCCAGTCAGAGAATTGGGCAAGAGACTGAAGTAACTGGAGCTTATTTAAATCTTTGATATCCATTGTAACTCTCCTTTTTTTCCTCTCACTTGATTCAGGGCATACATAATAGGTCTCTTACCACTCAATAGGAAAGCTATTTACTAATCTCTCTAGGTCTGTTTAGAAAACTTTATCTGCCTGTCAAATTAGGTGCTGTTGACAGCAACATTTTTTTTTTCAAATCTGCTTCCTTTAAAAATAACATGTTAAAACAATTTTAAAACAAAAATTTTATATATTCTCCCACACTCCCTGACATAGACCTTAATATACCCTGCCTCCTTAGTTTGGGCTCTTATATTCAAATAAATAGGGTTATAGTACTGGGAACCAGGGAGCAAGTGTTCAATTTCAGTTCAATCACAGAGGCATGATGTAAATTTGAACAATTCCCTATACAAATCTTGGTGGTTAAAATAGGAACAATAATACTTGACATCTCTCTAATGCATGAAAGTCTTATGGAAATTAATCTAAAAGTCTTCAAATTATTTAAATGTTTAAATATAAACATAAAACAAATACAACTACAAGCATATATTAAACAACCTCTGAAGGAGATAAAAAGTTTAGAAAAGACATGTTCTTTACACAGAGTTTAGTGATTATTTGTGTGAGAATGTGTGTGTATGTATGTGTGTGTGAGTGTGTATTAAAGAGATAGAAACAGCAGACAACATGAAGATTTAGGAAAATGAAAGAATCAGAGATAGAGACAGAAATTGTTATAAAAGTGAGATTTAGGTAGAGACAGGGGCAAAGAGTCAGAGAGAAACAGAGACATAAAGACAGAGAAAGAAAGACACAGAAAGAAACTTGGAGAAACAAACTGAGAAGAGAGATAGATGAGAGAGGTATATACACACAAAAAATATGCAAAGAGAGACAGAGGTACATAGAGGAGAGAGACAGAGATAAAAAGAGACAGAGAGACCACGACAGAAAAATAGGAGACCTTGAGCAAGTAACCAAATCTTTTAACCTATTACCACCCCCAGGTAATGCTCTAAAACTCTCCAATTTAGGTATGGTCTACATTGATGGAGGAAGTTCCTCACCTTGTAGCCTCTACAATGATAATTTTTCCATGGATAATAAAATTCCAGTGCATTTCTATTATCCTTATTCCTTAACTAGATAGGCTAGGAAGAATATTTTAGCAATAACTTCATCAGGGTTGTCAAAGTGCAGTAAATAATTATAATAATTATTTAACAAATTTGTATCCTACTAAACAGAATTGTGTCAAGGAGAATTCCATGTTTGGATCTGTAGATGGGTTATTGGTAGTATTTGATTGTGAGTTCAAAGATATTCTTTTGTAAAAAAGTCCTGATAGACTTTTTTTTTTTGTTAAGGACATGATTATATGTAAAAATGTGTTTCCACCTTTCCATTATTTCACATAGATTCCTCATAGCTTTTCTGCTCTTGACAAATACATGTAAATGGGTTGTTCTTAAGTTTTTAAGAAAACAAACATACCTTATTCTTGTGGCTCAATAATGTACAGAAAACATAAATAATTTATAAAAAGAAACACCAACAAGGGATCATTTGATCATTTAAGAGCTTAAACAATAATTCAAAGTCTAAAATTAATTAGATGATTCACAAAGAGAAACATTGTATATATTTGAGAAAAGTCATGAATGGTCCATTTTGGCAAGGTTGGTAATGAATGTAACCAAATTAGAGACCAGAGGTCCCTTTCCTTTCCATCCTTCCCCTTGCCTTTTCTTCTCTTCCCTTTCCTTTCCTATTCTCTTCTCTTCGTTTCCCTTGCTTTCCTATCTTTCTCCTTCCCCTTTCTCTTCTCTTCCTTTCTTTTCCCTCTTCTTTCCCTTCTTCCCTCTCTTTATTTTCCCTTCCCTCAACAAATATTCCCTGAAGCCTACTATATTAAATACCACTTCAGGTTATCATGTAAAGATGAATATGCTGTGAACTCAGTAATCTATAGCCTGATTGAGGAGTTGCAGAGATAAGATATTTATACACAACTGTTTTTATAACATCAATTGTAGAATCAACAACTATACAGGTCTGTAAGAAAGAACTTAACTTGCAATTAAATTCTGATTTATCTTCTCTTGGTTTTCTATGTGTGTTGAATATATAGACAATAGGACCATAATACCATTGGAGGTTATATGCCTCAATTTACAAATTCATCTTTTCAATTAAAAAGCTAGATAAATTTCTGGCCTTTTAGTCTTCAGGCCTAGTCTTCATTGACAAGGGGGGAAGAGGGTGATGGTGGAGAGAAACAACATTTTTTGCTGTAGAGTACATAGTGAAGAATCTCACTTGAAAAAGCCTGTGTAGAATCTATGCAGATGGCACTCCCAGTAGGATTACACATCCCAGGGAACTTGTGAACCATATGGAGGAGAAAGTTTCCCGGCCGAGAGTTACGCTCCATTATTTCCCATTGGAAGTAGTTCATTGTGATCAGGCTTGAATTATCAGATGTGAGGCAACGGGTATCAAAACGTTATCTTTGCCAGAGTTTGAAACCACTTATTTTCAGCCTAATGATTATAAAGAACATGTGGCTGTAGCATATTCTGAAGTCTTACCCCCCAGGGATTATTTACAACATTTCCAAGGGCATGGCAGTGTAGCTGTGTAGTGAGAGCTCTCCTGCCATAAAGTAGTCTCTCTAGAATCAGGGGAGGATATCTTCCCACTACCACCCATGGACAAGGTTTGGCTTCCTCTCTCTATTTCCTCTTGGATCTGACTTTGCAATGGAACATTAAACTTCAGGGATGGGGAACACAGTGTCCTTCCTTTGCCAAGAATGGGCTCTGGCAGTACCTGCAATACTGGGAGTCCTCTAAAAGCATCTGCATAGAGACACGCTGCGTGCTTTTAAATGTCTTTATAAATCAAGAAAGGACATGGAGAGAGGGAAAGAGAAGAGAGAGACAGAGACAGAGAAAGATAGGGAGGAAGAGATAGAAAGGGAGGGAGAGCAAGGGAGAGACACAGAGAGAGAGACAGAGAGATACAAGAGACAGAGAGACATAGAGAGAAAAAGAGACAGAGATATAGAGAGAAATATGGAGACAAAGGGAGAGAGGGAGAGAGAAAAAGAGGAGGGAGAGGAAAGGAAAAGGAGAGAGAGAGACAGGGAGAGAGGAAGAGAGAAAGAGATGGAGGGAGAGTGAGGGAGAAGAAGAGAGAGACAGAGAGAAAGAAAGTGAAAGAAAGGGGGGAGAAGAGAGAGAGAGAGAGAGAGAGAGAGAGAGAGAGAGAGAGAGAGAGAGAGAGAGAGAGAGGGAGAGAGAGGGAGAAGGAGAGACAGAGAGAGAGAGAGACACAGAGAGACACAGAGACAGAGAGAGACAGAGAGAGAGACAGAGAGAGAGAGAGAGAGAGAGAGAGAGAGAGAGAGAGAGAGAGAGAGAGAGAGAGAGAGAGAGAGAGATTTGTGTTTCACATACGGGGTGCTTGATGAACCTAGGCAACTTTGGCAAACATTTCCCTAGCAGAGAAAGCACAGACCTACGGCCTAGTCCTGGAGCTCCCACCCTTTTAAAATTCTGTCCCATGCCCTCAAAGTGAAAACTGCCGTTTCGGAGAGGTTGCTTTCCTGGGGTAGATGCATTTTGTTTCTGTAAACACTTGAGCTGCAAAATCAAAAGGCGAGAACGAAGGACAGAACTAGCAGTGGTAGCAGCACACCAGCTGGCACTGCCTGAACAACAAACAAAAGCTGACAAACTTGTCTGCCATGTGCAGAAATGATTTCCAAAGCACACCATGGCTTGGAGAGGGATCGATGGCCACTGGAAAACTGCCTAGTGCCTTTTGTTATCAGCAGTATCAGACCTTTCAGAAGATGCTGCTAAAGAGCAAAGGCCAAATGGGCTACCACCCTGTGGCTACCACCCTAAGCCCACCCAGAGACAGGTCTTGGAAAGGGTTATTCCTTTCCTGTCATTTTCAGGATCAGTTGAGGAAATTGCCTTCTGACTTTAGAAATCTCTGGATATTTGATAATACTGATATAAATAGTCATTATTCTTCTTACTCTCCATAGTTTACCTTATAAAAGGTAAAAATCTATGGTGTCTGCTTACCATTTCTAAGTATTATAGATTTTGAGTGGAGATGCAAAACCAAATAAACAGAGAAGTCTCTTGGCTGATTGAATCCTTTCCAGAACTGTAGCTTTAAATACTAGTTACAAATATTCTTGCTGAGTTTAGATCAGACTTAGATGATATATTTTTATCCAGTTATAAAGCAATTACCCCTAAGGCTTTGGGCCAAAAGATTGAGAGGATTTTGAGACTCGGAAATGATCACCCTCTAAGTGATCATAATGTGGATAATTAAAGATAGATTATTCGATTAAGATTTGATATGCATTGGAAGAGTTTGCATTTTCCTTTGAGCATGTTTTTTGGTTTTGTTTTGTGTTCGGTATTTCATTAGTCTGTTCTGTCTCTGTGTCAATCATAACCAAATTCATCTTTAAAAAGTATATTATAATTTTGTTGTCAACTGTGGTACTTTAATCTCTGATGTTTATTTAAAAAAAAAAAACTTCTTTGTAAGAATATGCATTTTGAGAGCCTAGAAACAATTGACTGGTCTCTTCACCTCCTAAAAGTTAAGAATATGCCTGGATATGATATATTTTTTAAATAGTATTTTTCCACTTACATGAAAAATACGATCTTAAATGTTCATTTAAAAATTTTTGAATTACAATTTTTCCCTCCCTCTGTCTCTTCCCCTTTCCCTAAAATGACAAGTAATTTAATAGAGCTTATATGTATGTATGAATCATGTAAAACATATTTTCATATCAGTCATGTTGTAAAAGAAATAGATCAAAGAAAAAACACAAAAATAATGAAGTGAAAATAGTATGCTTCAATCTACATTCAAATTTCATCAATTCTTTCTTTGCATATGGATAGCTTTTTCTATAATGAGTTCTTTGGAATTCTCTTGAATCATCAAGATTGTCTTGGATTAGTTACAAAGAGCTAAGTGATTTTTAGTTGATCATCTTTTTAATGTTGGTCTTATTGCGCACAATATTCTTTTAATTCTGCTCATTTCACTTTGTATCAGTTCATGTAAGTCTTTCCAAGTTTTTTTTTCCCAAAATTTCCCTGCTTATCATTTTTTTTAGCACAGTAATGTTCCATTATATTCATTACATAATTTCTGTAGCAATTCCTCAACTGATGATCATCCTTTCAATGCCACCATGAAAAGAGCCACTATACATATTTTTGTCCATATAGGATCCTTTCCCGTTTTTATAATATCTTTGAGATAATGACATAGTAGCTATATTGCTGGATCAAAGGATATGTACTGTTTGCCTTTTGGGTATAGTGACGATGCAATATTAAATGTATTTAATGTCTAACAGATTCCTTTATTTAGTTGTGTCTTATGTGTTTCTTAAATGTTGGAATTTAACAGTAAAGTAAAATTGACATGAATACACCTCTCCAAATAGATAAAAATTCTTAGAATAGAAATCCACATTGTTTTTACATCTCAGTTAGCATGGTAGGATTTATCTATTTGATGAAGTTAAAAGTGAGACTTCTTTTAGAACTTTTGATTTGTCTGCCTCTCCAAATAGAGTGCTTGCCCACTTACATCTTGTTAAAGGGGAAAAAAATTTCTATCAAAATGAAGTCAAATAAAGTAATAATAAATAAAGTCAAATAAAAATATTCTTTCCATTTATGAGTGGGCCCACTCTCAAATCCTAATTATACAAATCAAGGGAAAGATGAAGTTACCTTTCTGGTAAAATTGCCTTATATTTGAACTTAAAATATATATTTAATTATTTTTCAACAATTAGAATCCATATACACAACCTGTTTGGACACTGCCCTATAAGCTTCATTTTCACTTTAGGAGTAAGGTGATATTGTAAAAAAAAAAAAAAAAAAATGATCACATTCAATGAGTTATTGTTTATTATTATTTATTATCATTATTGTTATTGTTATTGTTACATCTGGTAACTCTCCTTTCCCTTTAGTCTGATCATGCTTACTCTATGGATGGAATCCTGGACTGGGGTTAAAGTCTTGGGGTTGCAGTCCTGGTAAATTTGGGTTAGTGGAAGAACTTTTTGGAGATTAATTTCCTATCTAGAAAATGTGAGAATGAGACTAAATTATTACCACTTGTGTTTCACTCTGACTCTACGAATCTACAAATAGGTGATCCCTCTCTGGCTTTGCAAAAATGTATTTTATTTGATGGAGCTCCTGACCATTGTCTGTTCCCAATATTAGTTCAATGTTGAATAAATACAAAATACAAAAGCAGAAACTAATAACATTTAAATGATGAAATTATTTGATTTAAATTCAACTATGTTAGTGCTTTATTTTTAGGAACCAAGAATTTGTAGAAAAGAAGCCTTTCTGCACTGTCTTCTTAAGCAGGATTGAGATTTAACAGGGGAAATGAAAATACCTAAAGGAGGCCTCAGGCTGAGTATGTAAAGGAGTGACCTGGGTTGGCTGCTGGCCTCAAATACACCTCTGCCTGCAGGTTCCTGGAGGTTCAATTCTGCTCCCTGGGAAGCAGTATTCATTTGCATTGACTTCCAACAACCCCCTACAGGCAATCCCCTGGAGGCATTCACCTGAGCAGTCATCTGCCTGCAGGCATAGGTATGGTTTAGGGCAGCAACAACCTCATCTCCCAGTAGTTCTTTTATGCGGAGATGCAAGGACAGATAGAATATGGCTTTAAATTTAATCCCTACTTTGTGTAGTTTGAGGGATTTTGGAGATTTCCACCAGAAATAGTAGTTGTAGTTACTGAAAAAAAAAAAAAAAAATACACATATCTGTATATATGCAAACATACAATGCAAATAAGTAATAAATTTTGTGTATGTATGCATATTGTGTGTATGGGATTTACATTGATTGCTCCCAGTCTCCATATGTTAAAAAAGAAAAAAGAAAAAAGTCAGCCTCATGTTCTCATAGTTATATCATCTGAAAATTTGATGACTTTGTCATTTATATTTTATTTGAGTCGTTGATAAAGATATTGATGGATGAGGAACAAGATAGATGCCTATAGCATGCTCCCAGAGATTTGCTTCTTTGTTTACACTTATTGAATAACGCTTATTTTGGGAGGTTTTCCCATCCAACTAGCTGTGATCCCATTATCTTCGAATTCATCTAATTGTATCATTTACCTACATCTCCATCTTGTCCAAAAAGATAGCATGCGAGATTTCACCAGAAGTTTTGCACATTTTTATTTTCTACATAATTCTTGACCATGATCTCCCAGTGCATTCATGCATTTATGTATTAATGCAATATATGTGTATTGTGTGTATATAAAATTTATATATATATAAATATATATATATACTCTATGAACTATATATCTACAAATAAATGTGTCTATGTACAACTACACACACATATTTATACACATAGTAAGACAGACACACATTCTGAGTACTGAAATTCTCCCATTTCAAATTCCTCTTAGGAAAATGTTAGTTTTTGGTGGTTGGGGTTTAATTCTGTCTAGCATATTCTTAGCCCGCAATGGACACATTGCCACCAGCTGATTTGGAGATACTTCTAGAACATCAATGGGAAGATGGGAAGTCTAACATTCTTTGGATCCTTTGAACCTTACAATATCATTTTCTATTAGAAAAGGGGGGACACAGAGATAGTGGTGATAAGGAGACTTAGACCAAAGAAAAAGTTAAAGTTTTTTTCTTTTGCCTTGGCATTTTCCACTCAAAAATATTAGTCCAATATCATGCTTATTCCAACCTTTTTAATGACACCAATCTTAAAATACCTTGATAATTTATAGATGGCCTCTGGGTATTATTAAGTTTTCAAACTGATTCCTCTGCAAAATTATCCCAGTTACAAGTTATTTTTGTAATTCCTCTAAGGAATTTAGATTGTTTGGACATCTTATCATTTTCTTTAAGTGCAATGGGATAATGATTAAATAAATCAATCAAACTCACTCTTACATATTCATAAACCATTCTTTGAAGATGATGATGATAGCTAGGTTTTGGCTCACAGACTTAAATACCCTCTCCACTTTAAAAAATGTGGACAATATTTGCTTCTACCCAGTTCTATGGTTTCCCTTTTTCCAATATCTTTTAAAAATTACCAACAAAAGTCTATCTCCTTTTTTTTTTTTTCCCTTTGTAACTTTGGTAATTTTTTTTCTGGGGCTGATGACTTAAACTCATTGAGGACAGATTGTTTTGTCTTATTTTGTCTCATTTATCTTAGATTTCAACTCTATGTTAATGGTTTTATACTATTTTCCTTTTCTTTTTCTCAAACATCATTCTTTTTGTCAGAGAAAATATAAAAAAAAAAGTATTCATTAGTTCTGCCTCCTTATTATCATCCATTACTATTATGACATCAAACTTCAGTGATCTCATCACTCTTGGATCCTCCTTTTTGCCTCCATAATAGTCTAAAACAACTTTTTTTTTTCAATCATCGATTTATTTTGGGCCTTAATGCTCTTGATATAATTTTTAAAAATAATTTTTGATCTACACATGTATATTTTTATTTTTACATCACTTATATTTTCTCTTCTGCCCCTCAATATAACAAAGGGTATAAAAGGGGGAGACATTAAGTTCAACAAAACTTAACAATACATCAAAAAAGTCTGATATCATTTGTAATGTTAATGACACACCAATATTTCCCCTGCTCCACAAAGAAGGAAAGGAGTACTTTCTTATATGTAGTCTTTGTGGCCAAGCTTGAGCATTCCAATTTCATATTTAATTTCAATCATCTTGTTATTGTATCTGTTTGTATTGTTGTGGTTATTGTATATATGATTTCCCACTTTTTGGCTTACTTCAATTTGTATTACTTCATATAAATCTTTCAATATTTCTTTATATCCATCATTTCTTATACCACACATTTATGTGCCAGAATTTGTTTAGCCTTTCTCTAAATGATGAACATATATTTCAATTCTAGGTGTTTGTTTGTTTGTTTTTTGCTTTGGGCATATTTCTAGAAGTTGACTTGACAGGTCAATGAAGGTAAAGATTTTATTGTATTTATTCTCTTTTTCATAATTCCAAATTTGCTTTATAAAATGATTTATAACAATTCATTACTCCACCAAAAGTGATTTAATATATCAATCTTTCTCAACCTCTCCACCATAAACTATTCTTATCCTTAGTCATCTTTGCAAATTTGTTGGATGTGAGATCAAATATCAGAGTGTTTTAGTTACATTATTTTTATTATTAGTGATATGCAGCATTCTTTCATATAACCATATCCTCATATCATATAACCATAAGACTTTTATATATTTCTATTAGCTGTTTATAAATCTTGGATAGCTAACTCTTTTCAGCAACATTGGATAAAAATTATTTTTCCCTAAAGTGATCATTCCCTTATTATTTTTCTTAGTCAAATTATTTTTAAGCAAAAAACAAACAAAAAAACTTGCACGATCCCAGTTTTCTGTTTTATCCTCTATTGTGCTCCAATCCTTATTTGATTAAGAATGCATCTGATCTGGTTTTCTTCTAAGTTTTTAATGGCCTTATAGCTTTAACATACAGGTCATACATCTATTTGCAGTTTATTGCAATATATAATATAAGATGACCTAAACCTAATTTTTCCAAAATACTTTTCTTTTAATAAGTTTCTTTTAACAATTCTTATCAAATCAGTAATTCTTTCTTAGATAACTCATGTTTGGAGGTATATTATTTACTGGTTCATTGATTTCAATTATTTTTATTCTTTTTATAGTATGTTCCATTTATCCACTTTTCTATTTTTTAAAACCTGTACCAAAAAGCTTTGATGATAAGTGCTCTGTAACATAGTTTGTGTTCTAGTAGTCCTATTACACTTTCATCTTGAAAATTTCCACTATTTCCCCTGATATATATATATATATATTTTCTTTTTACAAATAAATTTATTGTTATTTTTTCCAGCTCTGTAAAAATATCTTTGGTAGTTTATTGGTATTGCACTGAATCTATAAATTAATTCTGTAATATTGTCATTTTTATTATATTGGCATAGCCTACTCAAGAATATTATTTCAGCTGTTCTTTTTTTTTGGATTTTGTCTCTTTCAATGAAACTATGAGATACTGAGAAGAAACTATCTCACTTTTCTACTTTTATTCCCAGGGCATAGCACATAAAACATAAGTGCTTTTTTCATTCATTCTTCATTTAAGGGTCATTGTGCAATCTTATCTAAACAAGTATTAAATGTGTATGGGTAGATTGATGCTCAGGCATTTTATGCATCTTGTGATTATTTTAAAAAGTACTTTCTTTTATTTCTTTCTGGATTTTATTATTGGTTTACCAAAATTCTGTTGATTTTCTGGTGGTTTATTTTTTATTCTGCTATTTAACATTATTAATTTTAAAAATCATTTTCTTAACTAATTCTCTATTATCTTCTAAGTAAACTATAACATCTTCTGATATTTTTTTCATGTCCAAGGAAAAAGGAAGATTCTACAAGAAATAAAAAATAGCATTTCTAGGTTTAGCTTTGCTACTAATTCAGTTTCTTCATCTTAAAAGAGATATGTTTTAACGGTATCATGATATTGTAATTAATCTACAATTATGAAAATAAGGGTGTAATGAGTAATATTCTGATTTCTATAAATATAAAAAATAGAGAACTTTTGTTAGTAAACTTTTTAAACAGACATTAAAAACAATACATACAATATGTGGAAACACATATATATGTATATATATTTGCATGTTAAAAGAGACATAAAGACAGACATTAACACATACTGAATATAGAGCTAAGGAAAACCCAAGTTAAAATTCTACCTTTAAATCTTAGTGCCTGTATGATCTGGGGAAAGTTACTTTATTTTCAATGTCCCAAGAAACTCTTCAAGAATGTATGTTGCAGAGAAGATACTGATACGCATTCAGGAACTCTCTTTATCATTGAAATTATAGGAATGGACAAGGGAAAATATACATGTGTATATAAATAAACATCATCACCCTTGAACCATTCAGCAATGGAACAGCTAGATAATAAGCTATACACATTGAAGAGAACAGTATAGACAAATAAAACCAATGTCGATGATTCCATCCAGTTGAAACCCCTTTCCAAGAGTGAAATCTCTCTAGGACAATGGGATCAACTCAAATTGCCATGAGATCTTTCATGGCCTTAAGTGCCTGGCACTTTATTTTTATGCCTTATCCAAAAGACAGAGGTTTTCTGTGCTTGGATATTGGCTCTATATGATCAGAGTAAATCTCTAGTGACACTTCCAGCAGCACACGAGAGGGTAGTTCTCAGAAATGACCAATAATTGACCTGCCTTGACCCTCCTAAGCATGTGAGGTCTAACAGGCTTTAATGTCAAGTAGAGAATTATTTCCCAATAGATGCTTTGCATGTAATGTTAGAAAATGTACACATTACAGTCAAATATGAGAGGGCTTCCCTTTTTACCCCAGTGATAAATGAAATGGAGTTTTTTAACAAGTTAATGGAAGCATTAGCTCTTCATTTATTTTTTTTCCTAGAATTAATCATAAAATTAGAAGATTTAGTGAATAAAGAGAACCAGAGGGTCACTGAGACCATTTCGTACAGCCAGTGAAGGAGTATCCCCTGCACTGCGTTTTCTAGGTCTTTGTTTAATCCAGGCAAATGCCAGTGGAACACTCCCTTGCTATGACAAAGAAATTATCCCATACCCAAATTTAGAAGCTGTAGAATTATTTGTTTTAATATACAACTCACAAGTATCCTTAAAGGAACATTATCACCCTCTGAAAAGAAATGAGTAACTCTTATTAAAGCTTTTATATTGCAATTTAAGGTTTGTCAAATGCTTTACAAGTATTATCTTCTTTTTCTCTTACAACAACCCTGGCGCGTGTTATTATTCCTATTTTACAGATGACAGAACCTGAATAAAATAAGGGTTAAGGATGTTAAGGCCATACAGTTAGTAAGCATCTGAGGTTACATTTATACTCAGGTCATCTTAAATTCTAGTCTAGTTCACTATTCATCAAAACACTTAGCTAACTCTTAAAAATATTGGTTTTGTATAAAGAATGAGTTAATATTCTATATACATTTTAAATTCCAAGATAAATAGTGAACTAATGGCAAATATGATCATCATTATTTCCGATAATAGTTGTGTTCACAGAGATTGAAAAATTTCAGCAAATAGTCATGCGTGGCCAAATCAAAAACTCTTTTGAAATCAGTATTTTCGGTTCAAAATACACTGGTTAATACTCTGCAGCCAGAACATGTAAGTTTAATTCCTATATTTGCCACACACTCTCTGTGTGGCCTTGGTCTATCTTGGTCTCAGTTTCTCATCTATAAAATAAGGGGTTTTGAATAGGTCTATCTGGTTATACATGTCTGCTCCTTTGATCTTCTTAGGTCATGAGATCATTGCTACCTATCTATCCAATTAAAGTGTAGAACCAGGTTCTATTTCCATTTCATTATCACTCTCTGATTACTTAAAGGTCATGAGGAAAATACAAATCTTGCTATTTTGGAGAACTACTCTATCTCACCTCCTGATTTTCTCTCAATTGTGCTCAAGAAATAACTTAGCTATCCATGCTGGGAAGGGTCTATCTTGCTTCAATTGAGAACAGAGACTATAATCCTGTCAGGAAGCCAATGAGAAAAGAAGAGGGCAAAAATTTACCTTGTTAATAGATTAAGATAATTGATGGCATTGTTAAATTCTAATTGGCAGAGAGCCTGAAAATCTGAACAGACTCGCAAGATAAAAGATGAGCTGCTTTTCTTGCTCTTTTTGCAATATGAAAGAGCTCAGGAGAGCACAGTCATTTATAGTTTATAAATCGTTTCACCCTTGTATTTTTTTGAGCTGCAGTTCTAACAAATGGGAAAAGCTGGTGCCAAGTCAGAGTTGGGCAAACAGCTCACATGTTAAGGAAATATTCCTTAAAGACTCCTGTTTGTGAGAAACCAAGAGCTCCAGGTTTGAATCAAGTAAAGGTTTCTGGGATTTCCCAGAGCTCTGGGCCTCCCATAATGAGCTAGCAGTCTCCATCCTATAGAGAGGTATTCAAGTATCCAGAGCAAAATGTTGATATCCTCCTCTCCCCCTCCCTTAAACTCCCCCTGGCTGAAAGCAAGAGTAAAATATCTGTTTAGGATGTGAGAAAGGGACTGAAGGAAATAGAGCATTTTGTATTAGAGAATATTTTGTATTTGGAGAGATCCCTTAGGTCTGAGATTAGGAGAAGATGGGCGTGGTAATGTAAACAGATGCAAATCTGAACTTTCTTGAGGTGAAAGTTATTATGCTCTCCAGGTACTACTTTGGTTCTGTTTTGCTGTTTCATTACTGTGCTGCTTTTCACATTCTGCTGATATATCTACAATATTCCTTAAATAGAATTCTGGAGGCGTTCAGAACTCAGAGAAATGTTGAAGGTATAGTGCTATTACACATCTATTTATGCATTGGGGATGCTAATATAACAAGCTATTTATAGCAAGCTAGTGGATTTTAGAACAAAGAAAGTTATAATTAAATCATCACTTTTGCCACACTGTAGTTGATGGTCAGTGGACAGACATTCCTATTTTTAATCACATCTCTATTTTTCCTAGGCAGTTTGGTTGCTTTTATTTGTATTAAGCTGAGACTAGGAACTCAATAGCCTGAGACTTAATAAAATAGGATCTGAAGCATGATTTAAATCCATTGCTTTTTTTTTTTTCTCTTAAATTTCCAGGACATTCAGAAATGTTCTTATAAGAATGATCATTTGGCTTGGTATTTTGGTCTGTTCCAGCTAAAAAAGTGAATTAATCTTAATAATTGCAAAGAAATCATATATGGAGCTCTCCTCAGAAGGGTAATTACTCAAATACAGTGGTTTTCATTAAAAAGTTAACATTTATCTTATTATAATAATTACCTTATTGCAGTAAATTGTGATATTTTCCTATTCTTTCAATGAGATAACATAGTAAGATAGGTTCATTGCAATAAAATGTGTTTGAGCTTATTAATGAAAACCATTGTAATTATCTTTTAAAACTTTGTTAAAAATAAAGCAATTTTATTTAACATATGGGAATCCATTAAAATAGAACGTTGTCAGCTATTATGAATCTTTTCTTCAAAACTCTTGTCCTTGCAGGGATCTAAATCTCTCAGTTGTATATGGTATTGATATTAAATGATATTAAATGATTATAGCTGTTCTCTTGTTTCCTTTTTTCCCAACCTCTGTCTGGATAATGAGAGAAATAGCTTAAATCGATGATTCCCGTTTCTGCTCCTTAGACTCATTTGGTATCCCTTTGAAATTTTACTCTAATTTTAAAGTCACATATGTGTGCCTGTGAATTAGGTCACACTACTATGAACAATAGTATCTATTACTTATCTATGTGAACAAAACTCCATAGGTCCTGCTACCTGCAGCCTTTTGTTACTCTAGCTTACCTTATCTACATAAGGCTACTATTGTGTTTGGTTTTCACAGACTATTTGATATCTATGCTTAGAAAAAAAATGACATACTTTCTCTCTCTGACTATTCCTGCTGCTATTGTTCCATAGCATCCTAGGGCTGTGGTAAATGACTTGAAGTTAGGTTTTAATGTGAGCTGTCGCCCATCCTTCATACCTATGTTTGCAACAAGCATCTGCCCTATGCTGGTGGTTTGGCGAAAGTCTAGGACTTCATTATTGGTGAGCTTGTCTTGCCATTTAATACTGAGTGTGACTCATAGGTGATGCTGATAAAGTAGTTCAAGAAGCCATCAATACATCACTGGAAGCTGTCACCAAATTCTGATACATTGGCAACACAATAGCCACGGGTTGAAAAAAATAGAAAGCCAATGAAGAAACCAGAATGTCATTCAGGAAGACAGAAGATAGTATCATGTCACATTAAATTCCAAATCAGCCTAATGGTCTAGAGAATAGCTCTATGACAGAATATCACAGCTGGATGGGACCTTAGAGATTATCTAGTCTAATCTACTCATTTTATACATAAGGAAGCTTAGGGTCTGAGTGATTAGGTGTTTTATCTCAGGTTATACAGTTGAACTAAGATTCACACTTAAGCTATGTGACTCAATCCTAACTCCCTTCATTCTGCCTTGTGGCCTCCATCTTGATAAAGTAAGTTAACTAATTGAATTCTGGCATTACATCTTGAGGATTTTCTTTCTCAGTCCCTCTGGCCCCCTCCTCAGTTTTGTTTCTTTATTTTTATTGTTGTTTATTATTTAAGCAAATTGTAGTATATAAACAATGCTTACTTCTCTTTGAGAGGTTTTTTTTTTTTTTAATTTAAAGGAATATTATATTTGGAATCTGTCCAAAGATTTGTAAATATAGCAAAGTATTTACATGCTTCCTTTTCTGGAGAACAACTGTGGTATATATATACAAACCTGTAGGCAATGTTTGAACATATGTCATACCAAGGTATTTGAGTTAAAAAAAGAAAAGATTGTCCAATAAACCATGCAGATGTCTAGAAAAATTAGGATTTGGGTTTTGTGATATTGCCACTTTGGGTGACAGGTTAATTCTGAATGAGGTTACTGGTAATGAAGTAAAATATGAATATGTCACGCTTCATATTTTGAGAATTATGACAGCCTTGAAAGTCATTAAGATTGATTTGTATTTTTATATTTTAATGAATCAACAAATGTCATCTTATTTGCTAGTTTTTGAAAAGCCAAGCATCAGTGAAACAAGGTGAATTGATGTTCTTTGGCCTCTCTTCTTACAAGATAAGAATGCCTATCCAAAATTGAGCCTTTTATTTCAAGTGAAAGGCTGTATTAGTCCCAGAATCAACATGTCCCAGAAGTAGGTTTGACAATTTAAAAAAAGAAAGAAGGTCCCTGCCTTGAAGGGACACACATTCTAATGGCAGAGATAATATACAAATAAGTAGGTACATACAAGATTTACCTGGGGGAGAGAGGACCAGGAAAAGCCTCATGCAATAAGTTGGATAAAAGCTAAGTCCTGAAGCTCTTAGAGATAAACGGTCATAGACATAAGGTCAAGAAGGACCACATAGGCCATCTCTTCTGAATTAAACCTGATGGAGCACTTTCTTTACAACATACCTAAAGGGGGGTCATTCAGCCTTCTTTAGAGACCTCTAGTGGGGGTGGAATGGGGGTAGGGTGGACTTCAATCATTTCTGTGGCATTTTATTATACTTCACCAAAACTGTAATTGTTAGGAAGTGATTTGCCTCTGTTCTATTTACATTCATTGTTCTTACATCTGACCTTCTGGACCAAACTGGAGAAAATCTTTTCCCTTTTACCATACAGTAGTATATATATATATGTGTGTGTGTGTGTGTGTGTGTGTGTGTGTGTGTGTGTGTGTGTGTGTGTGTGTGTATAAATTTATAACCTATTAATATTATACCTAGAATTTTGTTTGGCTGTGCTTCAGTTCCCTCACCATCTTCATCACACTCAATGCACTTTATCTGGTCAAGGTGCTTCATGTAATGTCATAGCCAGAATTGTTTTCTAGCAATAGCAGAATACAAAAAAATCATCACTTCTCTTATTCTGGACAAAATGTTTATCCTTTATGCAACCTATGATATTGTTATTTTTGTTATTGATTGGTTGCTTTTGTTTTTGTTTCTGCTGCTATTCCATTCTGTCAACACATATTTTAACCTGTAGTGCACTGAAATCCCAATGTCTTTTTCACCCATATTGATTATCTCTCAGTTCTTAGAGAAACTTGGAACCTGTAGGACTTAGTTCTTCCCACATATGACGACTGGAAAACTTCCAACTCTCATTTTCCTTATGCCTGTAACTTAGAGGTCCCATTTGTTAAGGCAAAAATTCTTTCTATATGCTACCTCTTCAGCCATTCTCCCTATTTATCTCAGACTAGAAGTTCTTTGAGCACCTTCAAATCTCATCTCTGATGTCTCATATCTTAGGAGCCATTTGCTATAAGGTGTCTTTTCTTATACTTCAAATATCTCTTCTAAACTTACTCTGTGTACATATATATATATATATATATATATATATATATATATATATATATATGTCTTTATATAAATGTTGAATTTACCCAGTGGAATGTAAGCCTCTTGTGTGCTAGAACTGTTTAGATTTTCTTAATAGCTCCTTCACTTAGTAAGGGGCCTTGCTTAATATGTGCTGCATTATGTTGTATAGATATTTTGTACTTATGAAGTTGCTTTTTTCATTAACCCATGTAAGGGCTTACATCTATTTTTCATATCATTAAATTTCACCTAGTCTGTCAAGAATTTTTATCTTATTTATCTCTTAGAATCTAAACATATTCAAATTTTAAAGGCATGCTTTCTTTTCATCAAAATAAGTAAAAAGAAATGTTGATCTGCATGGAACCAAAGACAAATTCTGGGTCAATTTACTAGAAAGCTCTCTCTAAGTTTGACTTCCTCACATTAACCATTGCTCTTTGAATTCAGCAATTATCCATATAACTGTTCTATTACCTATATTATATCTTTCCATTTTGCATACAGGATATAATGTGAGACTTTGCTGAAATTTAAGTATATGTAGTCTGTTACAATGTGAGGTTTTTTTGTAATTAAAAAAAATTAAACACATACAAAATGAGAAACATTGCCAAATATATAGCAGACCATAAGTACTAACAATTCTCTAAACATTGAACAAAACAAACTAGAATAAGATAGTTACTGGCTAGCATACTTACAGCCCAAACTTGACAGACAGATAAGATATAAATATGGATAAATGATAGTAAAACACTTTACTATATTTACAAACCTTCGGACAGATTCCAAGTATAATATTCCTTTAAAATATCAATAAACATTTCGAGACAGAAAGAGAGGCAAGCTCTGTTTTCACACTAAAACTTGCTTTAATGAGAAACAGCATTAAAATAGAGGAACAAAACTGAAAGGAAGTAGAGAGAGTAGAGAAACAGTGCTTTACAAAATTCTACTTGATGTACAGCCAGAGCTCAATCAGTTAAGTGCTAATTATCAAAATTGTGGGTTACCCATATTTTTTACTTACTATATATTCTTCTCCCCTTCTGTCTTTCAATGTTCAGAAATTTCAATACTCTCTAGAATCTCCAACAATCTATATGAAGGGGAAAGGAAAGGAAATGAGACTAAGTTCTAGAGCTGCCTCTACAAGAAGGGAAGGAGACTGTGGGATTCAAGACAGAAATTTTGATCTAGTATCTTAAGACTTGTATTTGTATTTTATCTCTGCCAAGGGTTTGTTTCTTAAACTTAAAAATCTCAGTGAAATGGGGATAAAAATTGTCCTGCCTATTTTATATATTTATTGTATTAAGAAAATATTTGCAAAATTTGTGAACAATAAATTTCTACATAAATGTTGGCATTTATTAGGAGACCATATGTATCACAAGATCTGCTGGGTTCTGCAAAGATATAATGCAGGCCAGAAGTCCTGTCCTTTGACACTAAGTGATAGGTAATTCAGAGATGTGGCTAGAGAATGAGTCCCAAGATAATTACAAGCAAGATGGAGGGTGCATTGAATTTCACTGAAGGGTACCTGAGTGAGGAGGGTAGAGAATAAGGAGCTGTGCCTCCTTAAAATATTTTACTCTTGACTGGCCCTATTCTAGCTATTCTAGAAAAGCTTGAATAAAAAAGGCAGAGTTAATGTTTAGAACAAATAAGGATGATTTGAGTTTCAGTAAACATTTATTAAGCACCTACTATGCTCCAAGCATGATCCTAGGCCCTAAAATGAAAAATAGAAAAAGAAACAGAACTTGTCCTCTAATCGCTTATATTCTAGAAGATTAAAAACAAGCACAAATAACTCTTCTACTCTAGATGATTAAGTGAATAGAAGCCAAAAGAAATAGTATTTCACTTATTTATCCTCCTCCTGTCTTTCACTCTTGGTCCTGTCCTTTATAACAAGGGACAATTGAGTTGGCTTGCTGACAATGTCCTCCTAAACTTCAGGTGATTTATACTTACACAACTTTGAACCTATGATATGTTGCTAAGTTAGAAGAGGTAGAAATGTGTCTGGCTGGCAGTAGTGTTTCACCATGAATAATTTACTAGTATACATAGGTGAGAAACATATCTATGGACACAATTATAGCATAATAATATATTCCAGACAGGCATATTGACATAGGACTGCTAAATGAGAGTCTTCATACAATGGGGTCTGTTTAAGAGAAGTGAGACCATGATCATGGTTCTAATATTTCCAAATAAAACCCATAGCCCTAATGTTAATTGCTGGCAGATACTGCATGTTTTGCCTCTGGTAAGTGTGGTGGAAATTTTCCAGGCTGGTAGAAATTTTCAAGCCGATCTGTGAGGTTGATGTATTACTCTCCAACTTGCATTCTTTTTTCAAACAAGAAGAGAACTATTTTTAAAATACCAGCTGACCTGGAATCTGTTTCTATTAAATGCCAATGTTTCCATATTACCTCTTAGATCTTAATAGACATGATAGGGCATTATGTCTTGTCACACAGGCTACTAAAAACTGTTTTTCTTCTCTCTTTTTGTGTCAGAAGAGAAGAATTTCTATAGAAAAGAAGTGTTCTTCTTACAACATCCATTACATATACTCTCTCAGAACTGCAGTTGCAGAATCTCTCCATCGCTTTCATTTTTTTAAACACTTTGTTTTTTTTTTTTTTTTTTTTATTCTGATATAATCTATTTGACTCTCGACATTTAAGTTTACAATAAAACATAAATCACCACAGGATCTGGGAAACAGAAGTGACTGCTCTCTCTCTTGAATCTTCTGTTTCCTTCTCCCCACCTCCATAAGCCTCAGTTATTTTGGTTCCTACTTCTTTTTTACTCATGTCCTAAATGCTTATTCTTTCATCAGTCTTAATAAAATGAGGTTGCATTAGATTTTCTTGTATTTGGGTAGCATTGTACACATGCTTCCTGAAATGCCAGGACTATATTGTGGTTATCTTTGCATCTTCTCCAATATCTAGCATAGTATGTTATACTTAGCTAGTATTTAATTAAATCACATAATATATGTAAAGGACTTGGAAAAAAAAACAACCTTAAAACACTGCCTCAGTGTTAACAATGATTGTTTTTGTTGCTATCATTTTTTATTTAATAATGTTGCTTGAGAGAATGGTTATCACAGAGAATCATAGAATGTTGGAGCTGAAAAGGACTTTAGAGATGATCTAATCCAACCCACTCATTTTACACAGGAGGAAATGAAGACGTAGAGTGTGGAGTGATTTGTCCAGGATCATGCAGTGAGTAAATGACAGGGCCAGGAATAGAACTCCAATTTCTCATCATACTATCCCCTGCTCCTTCCTTTTATCCTACTGGTGTCAAATAGAAACAACGCCACTAAACCATATATAACTATCCCCATGGGCTGCATATTAACTTAGAAAACCACATATGTTTATATATTTCTTCTTTTATTAATATTTCAGTGAATTAAACTCAGATCAGAACTAGATTTTAATCTGGTTTGAGCTCTATTGGGGAGTGTTGTGGGCCACATAGCTCACTTCTCTTTTACACCATGTATTACTGCTTCCCTTCCTCCACTCAAGTTCAATAGCAGGTTGCCATTGTATGAAGAATAACTATCCAGTTTTGTTAGCAGAATTGACCTGGAAAGTGTGTAACAACTTATATCTGGGGAGAGAAATGGAACTTGATCCTAACTTTCAATTTCATCTGCATTATTAATATTCTCTCCATCATTTTTAAAAGTCTAAATAATTGACAAAACATTTAACCAAGTCCTTTTTTGTCGTGTTTAATAATTGAGGGGGCAGCTAGGTGGCGCAGTGGATAGAGCACCAGCCTTGAATTCAGGAGGACCTGAGTTCAAATCTGTTCTCAGACACTTAACACTGCCTAGCTGAGTGACCCTGGGCAAGTCACTTAACCCCAGCCTCAGAAAGGAAAAGGGAAAAAAAAAAAAAAAAGATAATTGTTTGAGATATAAATGCTCATCTTTGAAATTTAACAATTAACTCTTAACTGTAGCCACTGCATAGCCTTGATTAACCATCAAGGATTAAAACCTCTTTTCAGAAATTGAGGAAATTGGTTGAAATGATTTGTCTATTCCTTATCTATTTCTAAGCAATACAGATATTTTCTTGAAAACAAGTAAAGTGGACTTTATAGGTTTATTCTTATCTCATGTGTCTCTTCTACAGGTAATACTCTCATTCATAAATGTGTAATATTGGGGAATATTTAAAAATAGCAATCTATGTTGATCATATGGAAAATGCATAATATTGAGAAATAATAACCAATGTTGATAGATATGAAATAGGAGAAATTTTTGACTTAGATGAGCTTCTATCTTTTCATGCAACAACTCTGATTTTCTTCTCCATCTCTTTTTTTTTTTTTCCCCTAGATGGCTAGGTAGCATTGTGCATAGAGCATGAGACCTGGAGTCAGGGAAACCTTCTATCAATTCTGGCCTCATAAACTTATGTGATTCTGGTGAAGTTACCTAATCTCTGCCTATCTCAGTTTTCTCAGCTTTATAGTGAGGATGATAACTCTTACCTTGAAGGATTGTTGTGAGGTTCCAATGTGAGAATATTTATGAAGTGGTTAGCACAGTGTCTAGTACATAGTAGGCACATTAATCCTTCCTTCCCTCCTTCCTCCTTCCTTCCTTCCTTCCTTCCTTCCTTCCTTCCTTCCTTCCTTCCTTCCTTCCTTCCTTCCTTCCTTCCTTCCTTCCTTCCTTCCTTCCTTCCTTCCTTCCTTCCTTCCTTCTGAGGGGAAAATAAGTTATGAATTACATGTGAATAAAGATTCATTAAAGTGCCTGTAGCAAGACCCCTAATACTCTGAGATCACTTTTAAAAGTTGGTCTTGAAAAAACTTTTTCTCAAACATATACATTGATCCTCTTTCTTTGTTGGTACCAATTGTCAGCTATATCTCTTTTTTCTGGATTTGTGAATAATGAATAATTAGAAAATGTCAATTTTGGAGGGAAAATTCCTTATCCCACTATTGGAATGAAAAAATGCAAAAACATTGTAGGTGTGGTTTGACCTAAGAGCTTCTCCCTCCTAGATCCTCATAAAGAAAGAGAGACCAAAATCACTCATACAGCTGTCTTCACAGTTTTTGATCTATTCTGTACTTCCCAAAGTATAGTATTAAAGCTCCCTGCAGGAGATCAGCTGTCAACTGAGTTCACCTGGAGAGGTGCAATTATCACCTTATTGTCCCTTATTCCCTCAACAAACTATATTTAATGATCCACTCTGTGGAAATTATGAGATATAAGCTAGTGGAACAAATATTTTTTAAAATACACATAAAAATCCTGATCTCAAGCAAGGGGCAAAGGAGGATGAAATATGCATGTATATATCTTGTATAATTAGTATGTGATGTAAGAGATCCATATAAAGTACTCCAGGAAAATGTAATTAGAACGAGGAAAACCTTGAGCTGGAGTTATCAGAGAAGGCTTCATTCACTTGATCTTTGAAAGAAGAAAAAGACTGTCACAAATGCAAAGATACAGGGTATAGAATATTGAGTTTGGATAACAGTTTGTATCTGGTTTGGTTATTTGAAGATAAATAAGTTAAAAGTATATAGGTAGATGGCATATTATGGAATATCATTTTGGCCACCCTAAGGAATTGCTTTTTTTTTATTATTTTTTTTTTTAAATCTTAGACACTGGAAAATTTTTGAGGATGTTTTAACATGGTTCAACTTGACTTTCAAGAAGATTACTTTGGCAGCTTTGTAGAGGGATTAGGCAAAGGGAGATGGTAGAAGCAGGGAGCCCTATTAGCAGGTTATTGAATTATCCCCAGCATGCAGTGATGAAGGACACTGAATAAGGTTATGGGCAGTATGGGAGGAGGAAAGAGAACAGATGTGAGATATATTGTTATAGCAGAATTGTAGGACTTGGCAACTGAGTATAGGGAATGAGAAAGAGCAAAGAGTTAAAGATGAATGAGGGAAAAACATTCTCCGTTTACTATGTGCCATTCATGGTGCTTAGTGTTAAGGATACAAATAGACAAAAATAAAGACATCTTCTGCTCTCAAGAGGTTTATATTCTAAAGGGGAAGACAATATATGGAGTGGAACGTCAGTCAGAGAAAGGGATTTTGTTGTGAAAAGATTCAAAGACTGAGAGAAGGGCCACAGGAAAGTAGATTGACATATTTCATTCAAGAACAGTAGCAGGATTGAATTGAGAGTAGTTCATTATTTTAGCACTAAAGTGGGATAGGAGGGAGGAAAGGACACCAGTCAGGGACAAGGTTGCTGTCCATGTTATGGCAAGACAGCTAAAGACTTGGAAATTTAAAAAAAAAAAAAAAAAAGCATGTCCAGGACTTTTATAATAGTGGTAGGGGAGAATCTCACTAATCAGGACTAGAGGGTATAATTTTTTTCCAGGTCAAGAAAGCAACTCATAAAACTATGGGAAAATGATCAGAGAGATAGAAACAAAGTTTGAATAAAACTTAAGTGGATTGTAGCATATTAGTGATCTCAACAGAAATTTGTTGTTTGGTCAACAACTGATAATGGTCAGTTGTGTTCAATTCTTTGTGATCCCATGGACCATAGTACATCAATGTTGGTCACAGGGTTCTTGGTAAAGGTACTAGAGTAATTTCCTTCTCTAAATAGCAATTAATTTCTATTCATAAATTAGGTTGTATTCTAAAATAAACAGTACCTAACTCATGTTTTAATTGAGGAATAATATTAATATTGAAAGTCACTTTGGAAAATGTCCTAATTTTTAGCAATAGTGGCTGCTTGTTTCTGTACTTAGAATATGATTTTAACTTTATAACAGAGAATTTTTCAAAATGCTTAAGTTATAGTTTGTTCAACAGAAATAGGAAATCTAAAAATTATTTTAGATTTAAATAGAAAAGTGAAGAGTTCAATTTTGGATGATCTGAGGTGGAGTACATAATGTTGCTATACTAGAAGATATGTCTAGCATGTTATTGGTAATAAAGAAATAGAGAGAGAGAAATGATTGAGCTGAATATTGATATTTTGGAACCTTCTGTATAGAGGAAATAACTGAATCTAGTGAAGTGATTGAAATCATTGAAGCGTGTATATGTATACTTATACATATATGGACATAATTTCTTATATGCATATACACATATGTGTGTTTATGTATATAATCAGCTATGTGACACAGTGGATATGCTGCTAGACATGAATCAGGAAAACTTATCTTTCTGAGTTCAAATCCAGCCCCATACACTTACTAGCTGTGTGACTCTGAGGAATTCACCTGATTACTTTTTATATAAAATGATCTGGAGAAGGAAGTAGATGACAAAGAACAATTGAGTAAAACTTAGAACTGATTGAATAGAAGTGCCAAAAAAAGATAAAGGACATCTTATCAAGAAAAACAATCAACATTGTAAACAGTTTACACTGTTAAAAAAAAAAAAAACTAACAGAAAAGGAATACTGTGAAATGTCTTTTAATTTAGCAAATAGGAGGCCATTGGTGATAGAATGATCTGAAAGAATAGTTCCAGAGTAGGGGTTCTTTGGATTAGCCAAATTTTGAGGGATGGAGATAGGAATGGAAGGTAAGGAAGAAGAGATAATAGTTTACTCTGTTATTATTTTCTCCCATCATCATTCAGCAACTCTGGAGTATAAAAAGAGAAAATAGAAGGTGAAAGAGATTGAAAGCTAAGGATTATAGACTGAATGGTGATGAATGGTGATGAGGAGGAGAGAGAAAGACAAGAGGAAAGGGAGTACTTTATCTTCTTGTGCTAGTTAACTGCGGTCTCCATCCTGTAACATGGGACAATGAGACCAGAGCAGGGGTGATAGATTAAGAGAGAAGCAAAAAATGGAAGAATTCCTGATTATGGTGAAGGTGAAGAACAGGATTAGGAAGAAGGAGAGAAAAGGAGAACTAGAAGGACATTCATTCAATTCAAGAAAAAAATTATCAAGTATTTGAGAATTTAAAAGATTTTCTGGAGGTCATATATGCGGCTTATAAGTGTCAGAGTTAGTGCTAGAAGTTAGCTGTCTTGATACATAGGCAATAATATTTTCTCACAATTAAATAATAATAATAAAAGTGTATTTTTACAAATATTCCATAGTTCTTACAATTTTGCCTTCTCTCCAAATCATTTGTATTTTGATATTATGGTGTATCAAGAATTTTTTTTTTACTGCTCTAAAAGTCTAATGTAGTTTTCACAATTTTGTAATTTTAAAATCTGAAATGTTTGTGCTAGCTCTCTGGAGGACTCAAGATCAGCCCAAGTCCTTGGTCTTTAGGTGGAGAAGTGAAGGAGGCAGGACAGCCACTAAATGGCTGGTTAAAGATGGAGTCTGGAATCTGGAACCTGTAATCTGGCATCTTCTCTTGTGTTTGTGGCTAAGAGAGCCTTCTGTCTCTAAGACTCCCTTAAATCCCTCAATAGGATTACATCACTACAGCACACTGAGCATGAATCTACTGCCCATTACTTCACCATCACATTAAGTATATGTTTAAAGAACCATTATCTCACACTGAGTAGGTGCTTAACTATAAGCACCATGCTGTCCTTGATTCAAGTATACCTTTTCAGAATTCCAGGCCCTCTACAAAAATCAGTTTAGGAAATGATTGTTCAAATACCTGAGAATCATAAACAGAACTAGAAAAGATTTAGAGGAAATTAACTAGTGGTGGATAAAATACTAGCATTTGGAATCAGAAAGTCCTAAGTTTAAGTTGTGAGTTTTAATCAAACACTCATAGTTGAAAAATCCTAGGCAAGTCATTAATCTCTCTCAGCTTGTTTTCTCAGGAATACAATAGTAGCATATACCTCTCAGGGTTCTTCTGAGGATCAAAAAAAGGATAATGAATCTAAAGTTCTTTATAATCCTTAAAGCACTACGTACATGTTAGCTATTATCACTATTATTTTTACAGATGGGGAACACTGATTTCTTTTTTGTCAAGACATATATCACTTTTTCATAGCAATTTGTGCTTCTAAAATATTGATGTATTGTGAAAAACACAGTAACCTTGCCATTGTTTGTCATAGTTGTGGGAAAATGGAGAATTTAATTAAGAGTATACTTTGTATTGGGCATTGTGTAGCCCATTGCACTGGGCTACAAATTAAAAAACAAAAAACAAAAACAATCCTTATTCTTGGGAAAGAACTTTTAAATATCTTCATATATATATGTACATAGATATATAGATGTATAGATATGTATATACATATACATTCATATACATGTATGTAGATATAAATCTTGTCCCAAAAGTCATTGTTTTGAGACTCCTATTGGTGGAGATGAAGACCCTGCTCTATTTGGGTAGAGTTGGTAAGAAGCAAGTGCTTCAATTTTCAGCCAATCCTCTCTTTTCCCGAGGTGGAGTCTTTGAGCATAGAATGTATGTCAAGTCAACTTCCAACTTCTAGAAAAAATGGATAAGAACAATTCCACTTCCAGTTGCTGAAGGAAAATCCCACTTCAGGGAAGAAATAAGAGGAACAGGCACTATCCATCATGTTTCTATTCCCAGTTCACTACTAGAGATTTTTTTTGAGGGAAAGGGTTTTTCTTAGATAAGATTAAGAAAGCTGTCTAATTTGAGTTTAGTTGTCTTGATCCCAATGGAAGATCTTCATTCTGCATTTTTGGTATATATTCTGTTTATGTAACCCTATGTGATTTCTGTTTTGTTATGATTTGGACAAATATGCTTCTTAACTATTTGTTATGTATGTTCACTCATATAGGAAAAGAGTCAGCTTTAAATATAGAGTTTGGAGTTCCCTTCCCAATGATAAGTAATCAAAAGTTAGATGGAACTTGATCATAGCTCTTAAATGAACAATATTTAAGGAAGTAGTCAGATATTCTTTTATCCTGGTACCCCCTCACTCTGAGAAAAGCAAAATGGTGTCTTGAACCCCAACATCCTGCTTTTCCTTTTGGTTAGAATTAGCCACCCTTGGAGAAGAGCAGGGAATAAGGCTAGAAACATCTATTCTTCCTCCCTTAGAGCCACACAAAGACAAGCCTCACCACTGAATGTGGGCCTTTCTCTACACATTGGACCCAGTTCTTCCCCATTCATATTCATAAATAAAGTATATTGCTTCTTTAAAGTAAACAGAATGGCTTAGTCATGAAAGGGACAAAAAGATTCTGGGTGTGTGTGTGTGTGTGTGTGTGTGTGTGTGTGTGTGTGTGTGTATGTGTTTGTGAAGGAAAGGATTTCTATTGAGTCAAATAATGTAAGATAATTGCTCCTTTGAACCTTTTGATAATTATAGAAATAAGTAAAGAATTTTGTTTTAATGTACACTGTTAATATATCTATATCTCTATCTATCTATCTATCTATCTATCTGAAAAAAAGTTTCAGATGGGGCTTGGATAGTTTTGGAGAAAGTTATTTGTGGAATAGATCTGAGGAATTGAATCTCTTTATCAATAATGTGGATTGATAAGCTTGTGTCAGAAAAGGCTTTATGTTATAAAGAGGCAAAGAAATATCTTTTATTTATTTAAAACAATAGAAGTACAACTATAAGGAAATAGTTTCAAAGGCATTAAAGAAATGAAGAAACTATTGAAGTAATCTGATATCTGATTGATAGTATATTAGCTAATTTGTATAGGAATAATTTATGATTAAAGTGAATAAAACTGAAAAATGAGAAATATATAATTTTGGAAATAGGTATGACTTTAAAAAGGACTAAGTTGATAAGAGAATTTTGGAAATTTTTACTTTTCATTTAACAAGTGAGTCACTAATGGTTAAAAGCTTCTCATTCAAGCCATTGAAGACATAGCAGAGGAGGAGGGAGAAATACAAAAGAAGTAGAAAATAGAAGCAAAGAGAATAGATGGTGGTGGTGAACAGAAAGGAGAAAAGGAGTAAGCAGCTTTGAAAAATGTTTTGTAAGAGCTGTGGTACTTAGAAGCAGTAGGCTGATGAAAGAGATATTATAGGGGATAAAAATTACTTCAGTGGCCCAGAACTCTAGTGACAACAATTGTCCCTCAGCTCCCTCTAGAATTGGAGAAAGTAAAGTGTTTTTGTTTATCTGTTTGTTTTGTTTTGTTTTTATTGAAACTTGATTCTCTTTGCTGCTACCTTCAGCTTTAAAGGAGAAAAAAAAGGCAAAGGGACCCTTATAGCTGCTTTGGTATGGAGATAGGTCAGGGTAAAGAGTAAATCTGAACTGTGTTGCCATAAACTCCATTTTGATTGGAGAATGGGGGATATGGTTAAGTGAGGTGAGCAGCTATTTTGGTGAGCTTTGTTTTTTTTTTTTTTTTTTCTTGTTTAAGAGAACTGATATTCACTATAAGAGTTATCACTTTCTAAATGTCCTTTCAAGGATGATAGTTAATTGAAAAAACATATAAAGGTTATGTTTGATTATAGAAAAGAGAATTGCCTTGACTGAAGAATAGTGAGCATCATCATTCAAAGAGTGAGCCTACAGGCAATTTCTTGGATTGAGTTGTTCCTAAATAAACCAATAACATTGACACATTCAGTCAAGTGTTGGGATTTACCCTGAGCACATGAGATTCCTTCCTTTATGTGTTTCCATGCTAGGTTCATATAAGTTGTAAGTCATTTTTCATAACAGCTATCAAGTGCATTGATAGAAGATTATGATCTGTGTTTATATGTATATTGTTCTATATTTTACAATTTATGAATTTAATATATTAAACATGCATAATATTTTAATTTATTTTGCCTTATTCTTAAATACATAATTATGTTACAATCTAAAAGATAATTATTATGAGGGGGTTGGTTGCATAAAAATTATGTACATTAATTAAATTATGAATGGCACTAAGGAAATACGTATTTTTCCATAAATTAAAAATTTTAGGAATGATTGATGGAACAGACAGAAAAATACAATGGTTGGCAACTTTAGAATTAGAGTGCTCAGTAAGAGAAAGTATATTTCTTCTCAATAGGGTCATTCCTAACTTCACGAGAGATTTTTAATGTAACTTTGGAGTTGTTTTTTGATTTCTTAGAATTTAAACTTGAAAACATATTGGCATATTGGACAGAGCAGCCAAACCTAGAAAGAAGTGTATTATGTTGACATTTTTATATATCCTTTGAGAAAAAGATTACATGGGCTTCTGTATATTTTCATTTACATATGTATATATAAATACATGTATGCATGCACACATGCATGAATGTACACATATACATATATACCCACATTCATATACTTTTATATTCTATAATATTAGGGTGTTTGTAACTTGTTTTGTAATAAGAACTGATAGATAATGAATGTTTCCTTTTTATCCATAGTAAAATACATTTAGAATCATGGAACCTCACAATTAATAGGGAAGTTTGACATCTTCTAGTCCAGCTCCTTTCTGATATATAAATACTATCTAAAAAGTCAACATTAACTGGATATTCCCCTTTTGCATAAGTGCTAAGAACTGTTGAATAAGGAGACAAATTCCATTTTGGACAGAACTATTTTTGAGAATATTACTTCTTAAATTATAGAGAATACATTTTATTCTTTCTTCATAATAAATAATAGCAGTAATAATGATGATATTGAAAAAATTGTTCATAGTTATGTACTACTTTTTTTAATTCATCAAGTATTTTCCTTGTAATAATTTGCTGTGTGTATGTATATGTGTGTGTGCGTTTGTGCGTGTATGTATGATGTGTGATTCAGAAAGTACATTGGAATTTGCACCTCTGATCATCATTATGAATATAGATATGTTATAATCACAAACATTCATCAAATACTTATAGCAGGAAGAGCACTGTGCTGTGTGAATCGTACTGTGTAATAATACCAATTAAGCAAAAGTTCTTATGAATAAAATGCTATATCACTGAGAATTCATTGCACATATTTATATAGTTTTATTTTGTTACTGAAAGACAAATTTTTTTTTTCTAAATTTAAGCAACTTATCAAAATGATAGAAAAGATAATGTCAACATTCCGTTGCATTGTATTTGCAGTGTATTTTATTAAGCAAGTTTTATGGTATGCAGATTTTAATTCTCTACCTTCTCAAATGCTTTTACTTACCTTTTTCCTTAACTTGCAACTTTTTACCCATCCTCAAAAGAGACAGAATATTATAATAGAAAAATGCCTGGATTTGTGAGAACCAAGACTTGAATTCATCTCTTCTATCAAGAATTTGCTAGTTATATCTCATGGGAAGACATTTAACCTACTTCAGTCTCCTAAAATGGAAAATGACGATAATGATAACATCTAATTGACAGGGTCCTTGATGATAACATCTAATTGATAGGGTCCTTATGAGGATCAAATGAGATCATTCATGTAAAATGCTTTGTAGACATTAAAGTGTTACATAAATATTATGAAAATATGAAATAAATTAGCTTATCTATAGAAGTAGATAAAACTTATCTAGACTAACAAAATTCCTTAAATTTAAAAATAATTTTTGGTTTCAATGATACTTGCTTGGCAAAATTGAATGAATATAATTTTAAGTGAATATAGATTCATTAAAGATTCCCTATGAGCATCATACAATATGAAGTACTGTAAGTAATATAAAAGAAGTGTGAAATGCTCATAGTCTACAGGAAACTTCAGTAGATCATTTGACAAAAATAAAGTGGCAGTTCTAGTATTCTATCATTGACTAATAATAGCCTAGATGAGAATCCATTTTTGTTTGTTTGCTTTTAAGTATCTCAAATATTATTTTACCAAATAAGCATGTTTAAATAATGGTAGTGATGGTGAAATGGCTTAAATTGTGTTCATATCTATAAAATCATATACATTGTTAAAATTTCAAAGCATCAATAAGTGTGGGAGGTGAGGATGGGCACATCAACATTGTAGCTTAACCAGGAAAATATTTGAACTGATGGGAAATGAACTTCTTCACTTGTAGACTTTTTTTCTGGAATTCTGGCTCTTGATCTCAAGGTAGATTTGCTCCTACAATGCCTCATTCCCTATTCCCTGTCAACAAAATAGGCCAATATTCATCAGAACAGTATCCCTTCAAAGCCATGTTATCATGTGAAATATGCATGAGAAATGCTACTTTTCCCCTGAATTCTTCTGTTAGTTGATCTCTCTGGCAAGCATACTGATAGGTTAAAGATAATCATAATATATAGTTTAATATTTTTCTCAATAAGAAAATTATTTTTACTTATTTATTTTGCTCAGGCAATTGGAGTTAAGTGACTTGCCCAGGGTCTTACAGCTAGGAAGTGTTAAGTGTCTGAGGCCAAATTCTGGTCCTCTTGACTTCAGGGCTGGTGCTCTATTCACTGCGCCACCTAGCTGCACTCAATAAGAAAATTATTACTGAAATCCAATAAAGTGTGCCTTCCAGAACTTAAAGAACTTCTACAAATGTAATAGGCTCTGTTATTGATCTACTCCAATTTTTAAAATATTTTTTCTGGTGAGAACATATGCTCAAATTATTAGACATATTATGCTGTTTTTTTAAGGAGTATAGATTTTAGACAGTAATGATTTAACAATGAAAAGAAATATATTAGCTTTTTAATTCATCATGAAATATTTCTCTTTTCTAAGAAGGACATTATCTAAATTAGCAGGGCAGATAAGATTCCTTCCTCCTCTGCATTATTAGACATCAACTATTGCAATGATGATTTGGTTTCTGGAAACTTCTGAATTCTTTCTTTTTTATTTCTCATGTCTTGAAGAGATCTTAGAAATAATCTAACAAACTTTTCCCTTTATAGGTAAGGAAGAAGAGACACAGAGAAGGGAAATAAATTATTTGTTGTCTCACTTTATATTAGTGGCAGATTCCAGACCAGAAACTAAAGATCCAGCATGAATTATTGCCTACTTCCTCCATTATTCTTGTATGGACTAAATAAACAAAGATAATAGTTGTGCCCATTTATATATATATATATTAAAGTGGAGAATGTATTAGTTTAGAAAATTGAAAGAAAACATATTCTTTTAATATTATGGACATGATAATTCAGGTGAAAGTATCACTTCATTCTGAATTATTCCCCATTTAATTTTACATTTGTAAAAGCTACAGGCTTTCTATGGAAGCATGCATGGATTCTTTGTTTCCTTTTAGGTTCACTTAACCAAAGACATCTTTGATTTCACTTCATGAGGTCCTAATATTTTGGATGATTTGCTTTTCAAAAAAAATGATCTTATAACCCGTTCTTACCTGAAAGACTATCTAAGAAATTTTTCTAAAAATAATCATTTTAATTAACTATTCTAAATGCTTGGGAAATGAATATTACAGCCATCTTTTAAAACTCTCACAGTGCCTTCTTGATGTTTTGAGGAAGGAGTTTTTGAGGACGGCCACCTTATTTCAACTTTGGAAAGTATCTAATAAGCATGGACTGAAGATGTTTTTCATAATATTTTTATCTTCATCTTGAATGACAGTGATAGCATGTCCAAAGAAATGAGGGAACCGACAGGATGTCAGGAGGAAGTCTTTTTTTTGTCAGTGGAAGTGTCTCATCTGCTTGCATTAGAACTGTTATGATGTCAATGCAAATGCAAGTGCCATTACAATGTCAATGGGAGATTTCTCCCCTTGCTTTTGTCAGTTTCAATTAGATGCGTGATGTTACTATAATGCAGTTTCTTCCCCTCCCCCCACATTTAATGTACTTAAATTCTGAAAGTTACCACTTTTAAGCACCATGCTCTATTTCCTAATGGCACTCTACAATGAACCCATATTAAAAAGTAATACATTTTCCATATAGAGAGGAATATAAAGTAAGTTTCATAAAAGTACAGCACACTTACATTTTTAAAGCATATAACATTAAATATATTAAAAGCACATTGTGTCATACCATATATATTAAATAGCATGAAAATAGCCGGCTTTGCAATTTATTTTAAGTACATGAGAATTACATTTAATAAAATGTTTAAAATATAATTTATTACTATAACAATTTCTAATAATAATAACTAAATGTTCTTGAAGAGGTTATTCTGGAAAGAATAGTTTTTCAAAGGAAAAGACTCTTTGTAAAGATAAAGAAGAGAAGAGAATATAAGGCATAAATGTTATCCTTTATGTTAACATCTCAAATCTAAAGGAATCAAACCCAGGAAATGCTTTTCTCATTATTAACATCCTTTAAAACACTGGCCTTTATAAAAGCATTTAAGTAACGAATGTCCTATTTGGTTCCCTTTGTCCACCATGTAAATGGCACAAAGAAAAATTATTTTATTCTCATTCTGAAAAGTATCTCTTGCTGAGAATGATAGTCATTGTGTGTTGTAGTTAGAGGATTTTATATGTTGCATAGCATAAACTTCATTATGTTTCTCTGCTCTGGGAGACATGGAAGGGGAGGAATTCTTGTCAGTTCTTGAAGTCTGAAGCTGTAGTAAGTGTGTCAGATCTGGGATATGTTACTTCCCACACCACACCAGTGTATTCATTTCAGTAAGGCTGGTCTATATAAAGTGCTATAAATGTACACAGCAATGCCCCAAAGATGATCTGTACCAGACAAACAACAGATCCTTACTACTAAGTGCTGACAATTGAAAGGCAGAAGGTATGTTGCTTTGAGGAGGAAAAAAAAACAAAAAAACCTAGTTCAATACTTAATATTCCCAGACTCTTTCATGGAATTGATGAATTTTGGGTTTGTTTAAAAGGTGAGAGAAAACTCTTAGTGAGCCTTCCTTTATTTGATGGGATTGAGCTTTCCAGAACCTTCTAGAAGAAACAAAGGTTTATTATCATCACCTTTGGTGGAATTCCCTCAGCTCAATGCCCTTATCTGTGCAATATAGTTCTTTGTGAGCATATAAGTATTTATCTCCCAGGAGTGTTAATTAACAAAATTCAGAGGTCAAGTCTAAATGATAGACAGTTTTGTCCCTGGCATACATCTATTAACTTGACTATATGAATATAACAAAAATCAGAAATGCTATGATATTCAGAATGATATTCCTATTTCTTTTGTATTTTTGCAAGCTCTCTTGAAATACTTGCATTTTAGGTTGGGATAAGAAGGGATAGGAAATTCTGAAAAAAAATGTCCTTCCTATATTAGTTTGAATTTGAAAATGTTCTACCCACCATCTCTCTTCCCTACCTTTGCAAATTGGGATGGGTGTATGATTGTGGTACATTTTATATGTCAGATTTTTTTTTCGTGTATTGATAACTGATTTTTTCTCTTCTTGTTCTTTTTTCTTGTCTTCTTTTTTGAATATTTTTTGATATTGTTAAAAGGGTTGGATCTCTGCCTAAGGAAGGATACAGAAGGAAATCTAGCCAATGTGAGAACAAGAAATATCAATAAAAATGTAGGACAAAAAAAAAAGGAAATGCTGCCCACAAGATTAGAGTACATATGCAAATGTGTATGCACACTCACACACACACACACACACACACACACACACACACAACCACATTCTTATACAACTAAGAATGGCTGTTTTGTTTTTTGTTTTTGACAAGTTAAGCAAGTATGTAGAATTTTGTAGACAAAACTGGGCTGTTGCTATTCTAGAAGCATAACTCAGCTTTGTTTCTGAAATACTAAAGGGAAAATAGACCTTTTCTCATATTCTCTCAATTCTCTCCATAGAAACTACAATGACATCCCATTCCAAAGTCTCATTTCAGCATTACTTCTGATTTAATTAGTTCAGACAATCAGATATTACTGTTTTAATAACTTCTGCCATAATAATCTAGCTCTCAACCAAAGTCATTTTGGGTGATTTTAATGCTAGATTCAGACTACTAGTTATGGCAGGGAAGCCTTGAAAGGAATGGAGTCAGAAAAAGCAAAAGCAATGATCACTACCAAAGATATGAATTTCATGGCCTCATCACCAATGCTATATTCCATTTGTTTAAATGCAATGAATTTCATGGCTGTATACTTGCAGCAAACATTAACATGTGACTGAGAAAGGATGTGAGAGTGAGGAAGGCAATGTGTGGAGCAAAATGCTGGACTGATCATAGACTTATGCTCTGAAAGATAAATAGTCAATTCAACAAAAACAATAGCCTCAAGGTAAATTGACTACCAGAAGAATTGATATCAAACAAAGGAGTGGGCAGCTTTCAGAGATTTGGTGCATAACACTGTATTTGCTCATTTGGGTCAGAACACTTACAAATATTAAGACTGGCCTGACAAAATTGATGGAGATATTCAGATACTACTAAATGAAAAACAAGTATTCCATGGGGTATACTAGTAGGATGGTTTATATATCTCTACATGGCAGCATTTAATTTCATCAAAAGTAAATTATAAGTAAGGCTTAGAGAGATGTATTCTTGGTTTAGTAAAGCTAATGAGATTTAGTTTTATGCTGAAAGTTACAATACAAAGCATTTTATTTGCCCTGAAGGTTATTTACAAGCCAAAGGCCTATATTTTATCTTAGTTACTCAGTGCTGATGAAGCCACACTGACTAGTGATAAAGACATGTTCTAGAGAGAGGAACACTTCCAAAGTGCCCTTCATCAATCAATGTTGAAATCATTTTCCATTTATCTCAGTTGAAGTCAATCCCCCCTTCATGAAGTTTTAATTGAAGAAGAATTTTTGAATACCATTAAGCTCCTTTCACCTGGCAAAGCACCTGTTGCTGATTTTATTCTGACTGAGATGTATAAAACGGCTGTCCATTGCTCATATAAAACCTGACATGGGGTGTATACTAGAAAAAGGGCAGGGTAGAACATTAAATTTCAAGCTCTCCAAGTTTCCCCCACAAACAGAATACATTTTTGACTCAGGGCAAACATAGACAGTGAAAAATCAAGAAGATTTGGAGTAGATTGACACAATCCAAAAAGATCTGAAGAAAGACCCCCCAAACTGGGGACTAACAAGTGTGAAATATAAATACTCCAGATAATCTCTACAAAAAAAAAAAAAAAAAAAAAAAAAAAAAGTGGGAATCTCTGAGGTGAGCTGGATTTGGCCTCAGCAGAAGCCATAGAAACTTTCACTTCTCATACTGCATCTTACTCTGAGTCCAGGAAGACCCAGCTGAACTTTGACTGATTACGAACATCAGGTGTAGCTGTGCTGCAGAGTCTGGGGAGAGGGGAGGAGAGAAGAAACCAGTACACCTGACGAATGCAGAGGCAGTGGGACAGGGACATTGCTGGCTGTGGGTACTTTAAAGAACATGGAGCTTTTGGTTTGGGGCTCCAGGTCAGAGGAGAGAGCTGAAGTGAAGTTAGATGCACCATCTCCCCATCCAATTATTAGAGATGCTTACTCTAATACTTCTCATAAAAAAATGAATTGGGAACGAAGAACCCAACCATAGAAACTTGCTATGGGAACAGGGAAGAACAGAGGTCATCTTCAGAATAGGGCACTGAAGTAAAAACAAAACAAAACAAAACAAAACAAAACAAAACAAACAAACAAAAAAAACCTTCTTCTACCCCAAAGAATAATACTAAATGGTTCCCTCTCCAAAGAGAATTTATACAATTCAAAAAATAATTTAAAAATTAAAAGAGAGATATTGAGGAGACCTTAAAAAATCCAAGAAAAACAAGATTATGAAAAAAGTTAACCAACTAGAAAGGGAAATACAGTGAAAAAAGATAAAAATAATTCCTTGAAAATTAGAATTGGGCAAGGGAAAGCTATGACACCAAGAAATAACAGAACAGAATAGAAAAAATAAAAAAGAACAGAAGGTGAACCATCTTATAAGAAAAACAACAGATTTGTAGAACAGATCAAGAAGAGAAAAATTTGAGAATAATTGGACTATCTGAAAACTGTGACCAAAAATAGAACTTGACACAATAATGCAAGAAATAATCCAAGAAAATTTCCTGGAATGATAGAAAAGGAGGGAAAAGCAAAAATAGAAAAAAATCCACCAATCACCACTCCAAAGTGATGTTTTGTGGAAAACACATGGGAATATTATTGGCAAATTTCAAAACCCCCACAACAAAGGAAAAAAAATGAAAGAAATAAGTAAAGATCCAATTCAAATATGCTGAACCTAGAATTGTGCAGAAGTTATCAGCAGCCACCATAAAAGACCTCAGGTCTTGGAATTATATCTACCAACAATAAAAAAAAAACAATTAGTCAAGTGGTCAAAAATATATTGAGCAAAATTATCTTTAATATTGAACAAAAAAATGTATATAAAATGAACTTGCACATTTTCAGGACTTTCTATCAACCAAACTTAATCTCAATAGAAAATTTAATTCATAAAAGCCACTATCAAAGATTAAAAACAACCTAACATTGATAAATTGTTTATGTTTTTTTTGACATGGAAATGTATACCAGGTATTTAAGATTGATATCAGCAATAGGGCAGCTCAAAAGAAATATTGGGGCAGAGTTAGGGTAAGATAGTAATTATGTTATATAAATGAGGTGCAGAGGAAGAATAGATATAGAGGCATTAGTAGGAGGTGGAGGTTCTGAAAGGAGGTATGGTTCTGAAAACTTTCACAATGGAAATGGGTTAAAAAGGCAACATTACATATCTATATCTATATCTATATCTATATCTATATCTATATCTATATCTATATCTATATCTATATCTATAGATATATTTCATGAAGGGTATAGCACCCTCCAAAATCTATTAAAAATAAGGGGGGAAGGATGGGAGGACAGGGGGAAATAAAAGGTGGGGGAAGAAGACAAGGGAGGGATGTATAGGTGGGGATAAGTTAAGTAATACCAAGATAAGTTAGGGAGCAGAAACTAACCAAAGAGCAGAGATAGGAAAGGGGTGTGTGTGGGAGGGGTGAGTAAAGGGGGGTTGGAGGGCAGCAGCCTTTACCTATAGCCTGTTTGGAGATGAAAGGGGGAAAATAATAAAGTAAAAGGAAAATGCACAACAGGAAATAAAAGAACAACCTACAAGGAAGTAAAGTTGGACACTCATGAATATGATTTATTCTCCTACTATATATCCTTTCTTGAACTGGTAATTTATTGTTATATATTTTGAATCCTCCCTGGTGTTCTGCTGGGCACATGACAATGTTCTGTTTTGTTTTATTTTGTTTTGTGTTCCTTTCTTGTTTTTCTTTTTTCTTTTTTTTTCTTTTTCTTTTTTAAATAAAATAAACCAAAAAATAAGAAAGTAATAGAAAAATGTTAATGATGTAGAAAAAAAAAAAACTGACTGATGTTTTCTGAGTTATATGGCAAGAGGAGGTTATCCTCCAGAAGTTCAAGAAGGTCTCCATTGTCCATGTCTATAAAGGCAAAGAAAATAGATTGTTCTGTGAATACCACTGGGCTGGGGGAGATTCTTAGTCATTGCTGGAAAGATTTTTGCCCAAATCCTCCATGATAGGCTGCTCCTTTACATGGAAGATGGCCATCTACTTGAGAACGAACATGGCTTCTCAAAAAGCTGCTGGAACAATTGCAATAGTATTTGCTGCTCAACAGCTCTAGGAGAAATGCCATAATCAGAACAGAGATCTATATACAGTGTTTGTAGGTCTGTCCAAGGCCTTTGATACTCATACTTTTCCATTCACCAGTGGAATGAAACAAGGCTGTGTGCTTGTTCCTATTCTTTTTAGCATGACTTTTTCAGCCCTGTTGTTAAGTTAAAAATCTTCTATGAGGATGAATGTCACATCAAGGTCAGCTATTGCACTCATGGTAAATTCTTCAACTTGAAAAGCCTATGAACCAAAACCAACATGGAGGGACTATTGGTGCATGATTTCTGCTATTGTTGTTTGCAGATAATTATGCACTCATTGCAATCTCTGAAGCTGAAATGCAACAAAATAGGGTCTGATTTCCTGCTGCTTATGCTCATTTTGGTCTTACACTTAATAACAAGAAAACACAGGTGCTTCATCAGCCAGCACCACACCATCCATATGTGAAACCAATGATTACAGCAAATGGAGAAGTTTTGAATACTGTGGATAAGCTCACTTACTTTGTTAGATTTTTTTCCAGAGATGTTGGTTAATAATGAGGTTGATGCATGAATAGTAAGAACTACCTCAGTGTTTGGGAGACTCTGAAGGAAAGTGTGGGAGACAGTATTAGACTGACTACCAAACTGAAGGACTATAGAATCAAGCTGACCTCATTGATCTCACAGTTTGAGACTGTGAAACTTGAACAATATACAAGTACTATGCCATGAAGCTTAATTGCTTCCATTTAAATTTTCTTAGGAAGATTCTGAAGATCACCTGGCCATATAAGGTAACAAACACTGAGGTTCTTTCTTCAAATGACTGCAAACTGTACTGCAGAGAGCACAACTTCATTGGCTAGCCATGTTGTTTGAATACTAGATGTCTACTTGCCAAAAAGACCATTTTATGGAGAATTTACCCAGAGCAAGCATTCATCTGGTGTTCAGGAAAAGCAAGAACACTCTCAAGGTCTTTCTTTCTTAAGAACTTTGGGCTTGATTGTGAGACATGGGAGACAAACTAGCCCACGACTGTCCAGCACAAATCACCTTTATGAGAAAAAGGTGCTGTGCTCCATGAGCAAAGCAGAATTGAAGTAGTTCAAGATGTACAAATATTCACATGGACAATGTGTGTCCAACCTGTGATAGAGCATTCCAAACTTATAGACACAAGCAAGCATGCTATAACTTGACTCTAATTTGGTAATATCATTTTGGTCCTCTTTGGGAATAAAGGACAACAATCATATATACCTTAGCCTCTGCTCTCAACTCAGATCTAAAATATCCACTCCTTGTGATTATGGGCTCTGACTGGTTGAGCATTCATCTGGCCTTTCTGATCATACAACCCAGTACCACTTCCAAGACAAATCCAGTTTATTCTATGCATTCCAACCCTTCCTCCCCCATTCTCACCTTTACTTTTAAAAACAATAACTACTACTATTCCTGGAAAGTATGTGCCAATCATTTTTTCCCATTATTTCAATCTGTATTCTCTTTTATTTTCTTGTACAAAATATTCCTCCTTGTTGACTACTTATGTATATAGGTTGTTTTGCCCTATTAGAATAGGTAGCAAATTAGTGCCATGGATACACTGCTGGGCCTAAAATCAGAAAGATGAGTCATTTCTGAGTTAAAATCTGACCTTAGACACCTACTAGCTTTGTGACGCTGGCAAAGTTACTTAACTAACCCTGTTTGTCTCAATTTCCTCATCTATAAAATGAACTGGAGAAGGAATGGGCAAATCAGTATTTTTGACAAGAAACCAGACATGACTAAAACAAATGAATAAAAAGAAAATTCTATTAGACTAGAAGTTCCTTGAGAGTAGGAACTTTTTTGTTAGCTCAAATTTTTATTTTCAACATGTAGTACATTTCCTAATACACAGAACTTGAGTTAATGTTTTATTTTTGCTTTAATTGTTATTTTAACTAGCTTTCTAGAGTGCTTTAAAGTGTGTTATCTCCTTCATTCAGTCTTACCATTAACTTCATGAAGTAGATGCTATTATTATTCTCATTTTAAAGTTGAGAAAATAGAGGTTGAGTTAAGGTAAAGAGCTTCCTGAGATCACACAGGGAGTTAGTCTTGGAGGCAGGATTCAGGCTCAATTCTTCCTGATTCCAAGCCCAGACATCTACTTTGCCCCCAATAATAAGTATGTCAGAAGAGTATATTTGTATAAGGTTGTATAAGGGCATTGGTGTAAGACTAAAAAGGGAAAGAGAATCATTTAAATTTTTAATTCCTTTTATTAAAAAAAAAACAAAAACGAAGCATTTGGAATCAGGAGAATTTTGGATTCAAATGCACCTCTGATATTTATCAAGTGTATAACTCTGACTACATCATTTAACAGTTTCCTGATCTATAAAATGGGGATTATACTGTGAAGCACTCATCTCAGTGAATTTTTGTGAGAATCAGAAAATTATGAATGTGTAAAAATTTTCAAACCTTAAAATACTATATAGACATAAGCTATCATTGTTTCTCCTTCAAAAGGTAAAGTAAAAGTGAGAAAAAGTCTCTTCCCCTTTAGTGATCTGCAAAATCATCTTGTGTCTAGTAAAGAGAGGTGATCTTAAAGGCCATATTATCAACATACTTATCACAAACTTCTTGTTTGTCATAAATAACATGAAAAACGGGTGAAATGTGTAAATATTCTTTTATTTGATTTATATAATGTCTCTATGAGGAGGCTACAATGTTATTATTTTCATGGATAGGGAAACTGAGGCTCAGTGAGATTAAACAACTTGCCCATTGTTAGAGATAGTTTACAACGTTGCTCTGAATTTAATGTTTTTTCCATTCGCACCTCCTATAACAATAATAACTATATTAATGATAAGAAGTGATGATTTAGAATACACATTATAAATATGAAACATTTTCCTATAGATTATCTCATTTGTTCCTCTAAATAAACTATATAACAGAAAAGGACCCCCCCAAAATGTACTGTGATCCCTCATTATAGTTCAGGGGTGATCAGAGACTCCTTCAAAACCAAAATTCTTCTTAAAATTAGTATGAAGCTAATAATATAACAAATATCATGTGCTAATGAATGTTTTCATATACAAAACAACATATATGAAACCATGAATGTTTATTATGAATAATATCTTTTTAAAATTATACATTAAATTTAACCTGATGGTAACAACACTGCCCTGCTTTCTATGACTCCTAATGAATTTCCATCTGTTTTATTCTTGTGTATTTATGTAAATGTTGCATTGATCCTTTTTCTCCTGAGGTCGCCCTTTTCATCTTTGGAGAAAAATAATTACACTAATTTCATTACATAATAGCTAAGTACTGTACTTGAAATAAGAATGAATTGAGTTTGAATCAAGCTTTGGCTCTTACTGTGTGATTCTGGGCATCACTTAACCCATCTCAGCTTCAGTTCCCATATGTAAAATGGGAATAAAATAATAGCATAGGATTGCTGTAAGGATCAAATGATATACATGTTATGATGCTGATGATGATCATTTTATATGAAAAGCACTTCTGGAATAATAAATAAAGATCCAGGTCCCAAGAAAGGAATTTCTACCCCTTGACACTAATTGTATTATATTAGATAAGGTACTTAATTTCTCAGGGTTCTTAGCCTTGTAGGTACCCAGAAGGTACTTTGGTAGAAGGAATCTAAAAGTTTTCTAAAGCAATGGAACCATCAATAACTATCTTTACCTCTATATTCGACATAGTGATTTGGTTAGCTAACTCCCCAACTGAAGGGCACTCACCTTGTTTTCAGTAATTTTATGTAAGAAAAATTGTTACTCTGAATATTTTTGGGCATATGACAATGAATAACCTAGTCAAAAAGTATGCAATATTTAGAACAAATTCTAGAAACAATTTAATTTTGACATTTAAAGAAGAAATACCTGAAATCCAACATAATTGTAGAATGTTAGGATTCTTACAAGGTGCTAAGTTAGTTGTCTAATTTAGCACGGTACTTAACAGTTCTCTAGTTCAGAGTTCACACCTTTCACACCTTTAAAAGAGCATATAAAAGGATAAGCCCACTGGGACTCCCAGGAGATTCACAACTAGGATTGACTTCCTGGAGATTCACAAGCCCACTCTCTGGAAGGAGATTCAGAGTCAAGATTCATTCCTACTTCTACCTTTGTGCTGGCTGGAGACATTCAGACAAGAGCTCTCAGGAACCAAGGAGAGAGGAAGGCCTCCAGAAAACTAGCTGAGCCCCAAATGAAGGAGATAAGATTTTGGAAGAGACAATAAAGGATTTGGACTTTAACTCCTGGCTGCATTTGAGGTGATTATTGAAACTGAACTAAAGCTAAGGCTGCCTCCAGAAGCTTCCCAAGAAACCTGCTCCCAAAGAACGGTTACAATTTAGAAAAGAGAACATTACAGTAGAGTACCAAAATAATCATCATATAACAGAAAATATTTGAAAGTTTACAAAGCATTTTACACATACTTTCTTAAGTGATTTTCACAACAACTATGAGAAGTATCAGTATTAACTTCATTTTACTACGTCTCAGAGAGGCTGGACAGTCATACAAGTTGTATAATCTAAGACATGATTTGTTTTCTTACCTTCAAGTTCCCTGCTCCATCCAAAATACCAAATATTTGCTAGATAAATAAAGTCACTTAAAAAAAAAGGTTAACAGAATTGTTAAACAGTTTTGCAAAGTGATATAAAAGTGTGAAATAAATAAATTACCCCCCCAAAAAAAATTATAACCAAGTCAAATCAGGTATTATAATTTAAAAAATTACAATCCACTATCTACAATTATATTTTAGCAAGACCAATACTTTTTAAAAATCATCATTTCAAAAATATGCATACTCAAATTAACAGAACAAGAAATAGAAACCTTGTTCATCACTAGCACAGAAAATGAAGCTGAATAATATATAGAAGAATCACAAAAGAAAATAATAAAATGGGATCTAGGTTGAATTTACAAATGAATGATATAAAATGATTAAGGTGCCATTAAGGTGCAATTTCTTATAAAAATTGAGAAGACTAATTCTAACAAGTTCCTTTAATAAAATGAATATAGTCCTAATACTTAAGACAGGAAACAACAGAAGAAATCATCATCACTAAGCAAAAATTTTAAATAGAATTCTAGCAAAGAAACTACAGAAATTCATGTATGTATATATAAATGTACCCACTCATATATCTATCTATATATCTATCTATATCTATCTATATATATATATAGATATATAGATATATATATATAATATGCCTACATAATATGCAGATATATCAATTTACAAAAAAGATATACATGAACACATCTCTACATACATGTATGTATATACATATGTATCACCATGACTAAACTGAATTCATATAAAGGATAAAATTATAGTCCAAAATTGTGAAAACAATTAAAATGATTTTTAAACACCTACATTACACTATTATATCAAAGTTAATTAGAAAGAATTTTGACAAAAATTGATAAATTTATGCTTATAATTGAATTATGACAATATAAGGGAAAAGCGATGATACTGCCTGAGTAAATTTATAGATTTAGGAATTTCTTATTTACTTGTTCAATATTTCCCCAATTACATTTAAAACTTTTTTTTTTTTTACATTTCTTTAAATTTTTTTGAATTCTAGATCCTTTCCCTTATCCCTACCCCTAATTAAGAAACCACATGAGGGGGCACTGAAGATAGCTTGGAACATCACTAGAAAAGATTTTTCTTGATCGGGTGGGAAAAGGTCATCATAGGCAGAGAGGAAGAACACAGAGGCTAGCCCACTGAGTGGAGTGGGGAGGGGGGGTTCCATGGATGGAGAATTTGCAGAGGGGACTCTATCACAGGTTGGCTGCTCTACTTTGGTTGCAAAGCAGTAGATCAGCAGAGAAGTTTACACAAATGCCCAAGTAAAGAGTACCCCAAAATGCCAGAGTTTGATAGGACTTGGCAACACACACTCAGCACCGAGAGTGACTCAGCACAATCACAGTGCAGCTGTGTAGCCACAGTCCACAGTGTGGGGCTCCTCCAAGGGCAGTGGCATTTCTGACACAGCAGGGCTCTTCTCAGGGTAGTAACACTTTTGCAGCAGTGTTGCGCCTCTTCAGAGCAGTTTGCAGGGCAGCTACTGTCCATCTATCCCTGTCTGTAGAGGAAGCTGGGAACCTCCTTGCTCTGAAGGCAGACCCCAAGAGCTTTAAAAAAATTGAGTAAAAAAGCCAAGCAAATTCTAAAAATAGATAGCTTCTATATGGAAAGCAAGCAGATTTCCAATACTGAGGAGTGTTAGGAGGAGACTGATAGCAGATGATCTCCAGACAAAACCCCAAAGGGAGATATAACCTAGTCCCCATCACACAAAGCTCTCCTAGAAAAAAAAAATTATAAAAGATCTTAAAAGAGAGCTAGAAGAAAAATGGGGAAAGGAAAGAGAAAATCTGCAAGAGAGTTCAGAAAAGGTATATAACTCATTAAAAGAAAGATTTGAAAAAGAAAACAACTCCTTGAAATGTGAAATGGAAAAGGTAAAGAACTTCCAGGGAAACAGAATTAATGAATTGGAAAAGATAAAGAACTCCCAAGAAAGTAGGATTTGTGAATTGGAAAAGACAAAGAACCCCCAAGAAAGTAGGATTTATGAATTGGAAACAGAAAATAACTCATTAAAAAAAATTAGTGAAATGGAAAAAAATATCCATAGAGCAAACAACTCATTAAAAACTTAATTGGACATATACAAAAAGAAGTAAATAAAGTTAATGAAGAAAATAACTCAATGAAAATCAGAACTGAACAAATAGAAATGAATGATTCCTTGAGACATCAAAAATCAGTCAAGGAAAACCAAAAAAATGAAAAAAATAGAAAAAAATATTAAATATCTACTTGGAAAAATAAAAGACCTGGAAAATAGATCTAGGAGAGATAATCTGAAGATTATTTGGCTTCCTGCAAATTATGATGAAAAAAAGAGCCTAGACACTATTTTACAGGAAATCAGATATAATAGAATCAGAAAGCAAGAAGATAGGCATTGAAAGAATTCATCAAACACCAAAATAAAAACTTCAAGGAATATTGTGGTAAATTTCAGAACTATCAGACCAAGGAAAAATATTACAAACAGCCAGAAAAAAAATTCAAATAACAAGGAGCCACAATAAGGATCAGTCAGGATCTAGCAGCTTTCACATTAAAGTATCAAAGGGCCTAAAATCTGATATTCCAAAAGGCAAAAGAACTTGGAATGCAGCCAAGAATAAACTACCCAGCTAAGCTGAGCACTTTCTTTCATGGAAGAAGATGGACATTCAATGAAACAGGTGAATTCAAATTATTATGAATGAAAAAATCAGAGCTAAACAAAAAATTTGACTTCAAAATATAGGACTCAAGCATAAAAAGATAAAAAGAACTTTTGAGAACTATATTTCTGTTATGGGCAAACATAAAGAGCACATGTACAATTTGATTTTACTCTTGTAATATAAAAAAGGAGTTAGGAGTGGGAAAGGGATTGTATAAGAAAAGAGGAAAAGTGGAGGTTAAAAAAAACAAAACAAAACAACTCTTAGTTATGTTGGTTGGTTTTCATATGGTCCTTTGATTTCCTTTTTTTTTTTTTTTTTTTCCCCTGAGGCTGGGGGTTAAGTGACTTGCCCAGGGTCACACAGCTAGGAAGTGGGAAGTGTCTGAGACCAGATTTGAACTCAGGTCCTCCTGAATTCAGGGCTGGTGCTCTATCCACTGCGCCACCTACCTGCCCTGATTTCTTTTCTAATTAGTTGTAAATAACTATTTAACAATTAGAGCTACCCTCAAATTTGCAGAGATATTCAAGAGTAGGTTGGATTACCACTTGTTAGAAAGTTTGTAAAAGGTATTCCCAGTTAAATATGTTAGTTTAGATCACATGTGAGATACATTTAACTCTAACATTCTTTGTTTAACTTTAAAGATTCTAATTGTTCAATCTCAAATCATATGCCATCAAATTTTTATCTTCAAATCCTGTGCATGAAAATCACTTAAAATCAAGATATATTTTCACTTGAAGGCAGATAGATAGAAAGGTTAACAGGTTGATAAGTATATAGCTAAATAAAGATTTTTTTAAAGTAACTGTTATGATCCAAGAATTTTTTTTAAGTTTGGGGAATAAACAAGTGGGGAAAAAACAAACAGTTCCTACATTCAAGGAACTTACTTTCTAACTGGTGAACACAATGCAGAAAGAGAATTGACAAAAAGAGAACAGGATGGGAAAAAGGAAGAGGTCCATGGAAGGCAAGGTATCAAAGTTTTTTTTTAAGTTTATTTATTTTTAATACACAATATTCTGTGAATTATGTTGAGAGAGAAAAATCAGAGCAAGTGGGGAAAAAAGGGAGAGAGAAAAAAAAACAGAAAAAAAGAAGTGAATATAACTTGTTGATTTACATTTTCCTTTATGTTACATACTCATTAGTACTTTCTCTGCAGATGGCATTTTCTGTGCAAAGTCTATTGGGATTCCTTTGGATCACTAAACTATTGAGAAGAATCAAGTCTTTTATAGTTGATCATCACACATTATTGTATATAATGTACTCCTGGTTCTGCTTGTTTCACTCAGGATCAGTTCATGTAAATCTTTCTAGGTCTTGCTATAATTAGATTCTTCATCATTTTTTATAGAACAATAGCTTTTTCAGTCATTCCCCAACTGTTCTCCATACACTTCTTTTTCAATGCTTTGCTACCACAAAAAGAGCTGCTACAGAGATTTTTGTACATGTGGGTTCTATTCCCTCCTTTATGATTTTCTTGAGATACAGATCTAGTAAAGGCACTGCTGGGTCAAAAATGCACGGTTTTATAGCCCTTTGGGCATAGTTCCAGATTGCTCTCCAGAATGGTTGGATTATGTCACAATTCCACCAAAAATGTGTCCCAGTTTTCTCACATTCCCTCCAATATCTATCATCTTTTCCTGTTGCTTTTAGTTAATCTGAGAGATGTAAGGTAATATCTCAGAGTTGTTTTAATTTGCATTTCTCTAATTATAGTTATTTTGAGTATTTTTTCATATAAATGACTTTTAATTGCATCATCTGAAAATTGTCTGTTTATATCCTTTGACCAATTATCAATTGGGGGATGACTTGTATTCTTATAAATTGACACAGTTCTTTTTATACTTTAGAAATGAGACCTTTATCAGAAATACTAGCTGTAAAGGTTTTTTTTCCCCCCCAGCTTTGTACTTCCCTTTTAATCCTGTTTCTGTTGGTTTTGTTTGTGCAAAACCTTTTTAATTTAATGTAATCAAAGTTGTCCATTTTGCCTTTCATATTGTTTTCTAGTTCATTGGTCATGATCTTCTCCAAAGATTTGATAGGCAAATTATCCCTTATTATCCTAATGTGTTTATGGTATCATCATTTATGCCCAAATCATTTATCCATTTTTATCTTATTTTGGTATGAGATATAAGATGTAGGTCTATGCCAAATTTCTGACATATTATTTTCCAGTTTTCTCAACAGTTTTGGTGAAATCGTGAGTTTTCATTCCAGAAGCTGGAGTATGGGGGTTTATCAAATACTGCATTGCTATAGGCCTTACTTATTGTGTCATGTGTATTTAATCTATTCTAGTGATCCACCACTCTTTTGGCCAGTATCAAATAGTTTTTATGACTGTTGTTTTATATTAGTTTTAGTTTTGGTATGACTAAACCACCATCCTTTATATTTTTTCCCACTAATTCCCTTGATATTCTTGACCTTATGTTCTTCCAGAAGAATTTTATTATTCTTTTTCTATTTCTATAAAATAATAATTTGGCAGTTTGATTGGTATGGCACTGAACAAGAAGACCAACTTTAGCAGAATAGTATAAAAGTATTAAGAAGCAGGGAGGTGAGCATAACTGGCTTGGATCCTTCCTCAAATAGAGGTTCTGATAAGAACTCAGTAATCAGGGGGTAGTACAACTGAGATAGTGATTTAAAGTTCAAATAGTTGAGTCAATTTCTTCATAAAATTCACCTTTACTCTCTATTAGAGATGTTATATAAATGGCAACTTTATAGTAGTGATTTCAGTGCCTACTCTTCAGGAGCACTACAAACGGAAATATTTCTTTTCATTGTACCCAATGAACTCAACTCTGTCAATTCCTACATATTTTTGTCTTAGTTGAGAGATCCTGAGAATCTTCCTTTTATCTAGATACAACTTCTTTGTGTCTTTTGATTTCAAAGGCAGAAATAAACCTAATTAAACAAATAAGCAGGGAAGCAACAACTTGCTAAAAGAAACCAAAGACAATAAAGTAATAATAATGCTAAACATATTATGCACCAAATGGCATAACATTCACTTTCTTAGAGGAGAAGTGAAATGAATTATATGAGGAAATAGATAGTAATAGTATCATAGAGGGGAAACTCAATCTTTCTGTCTCAGCAGTAGACAAATCTAATCTTAAAAAAAAAAAAGACAGAAGTTAAGGGAATGAATACAATTTTTAAAAAGTTGGATGTCAGCCCTCTAGAGAAAATTTAAAGGAAATCGAAAGGAGTATTTTTTTTCCTCAGGCATATTGATACTTTTACAAAAATTGATCATTGATTAGGCCATAAAATCCTTACCACCAAATGCAGAAAAGCAGAAATACTAAATGCACCTCCTTCAGGTCATAATGAATTAGAAATTATTCATTAAATGACAAGGGGAAAATACATTAAAAGTAATTGGAAATGAAATATTTCTAAAGAAAGAGTGGATTAAAAAAAAGGAAAAAAAGAGTGGATTAAACAAAAAAATCATAGAAGCTTATTAATAAATGACATCATTAAAGAGAATGACAGCACTGAAACAATATTTTAAAATCTGTGGGAAGCAGTCAAAGCAGTACTTAGAGGAAATTTAATATCTCTTAATGTGTGCATGAATAAAATATGCATACAAATTCATTACCAACCTTGCATACAACAGAAAAATGAGCAGGGCATTAAAATAAAAAAAGACAAATTAAAAATCCCTAGTTAAATATAAAAATGGAAATCCTGAAAATCAAAGGAGAAATGAATAAAACTGAAAAAAAAAATGAACTAATTAAATTAATATATCTAGGAGCCACTTTTGTACAAAAACTATTAAACTATTGGTTAATGGGATTGACAAAAAAGAAAGAAGAAAAACACATTACAGTATTAATAAAGAAAAAGTGAATGCATCACTAGTGGAAATCAAATTAAAGAAATTATTAAGAGTTACATTGCCATGTTATATACAAGTAAAACTGAAAATCAAAGTTAAATGAATAAATTTTTATAAAATAGAAATTGCCCAAATTAACAGAAGAGGAAATAGAGCACATAAATAACTTCATCTTAGAAAATGAAATTGAACAAACGGTCAAGTTTCCTAACCCCCCCAAATTTGCAAGACAAGATAAATTTACATGTAAATCCTAAAAAACTATGAATCAATCCTAAAATTATTTAAACTATCTGAAAAAATTGGCATAAAAGTCATATCAAATTCCTTTTATGACATAAATATGATTTTGATACCTAAACCAGTGCAAACAAAAACACACAAAAACTATAGATGAATTTACCTTAGGAATAACTACGCAAACATTTAAAATAAAATGCTACTAAGGAAATTTACAATAAATATATCAAAAAGAATACATAGTAGCACCAGAAGATGTACCAAAAATGCAGGGCCAATTCAATATTATGAGAATGGTCTACATAATTGACCATATCAATAACAAAAATTTTTAAAAGTCATATATCACTAGATACAGAAAACTAAAAAATATAATACCCATTCCAATCAAAAACAATAGGAAGCATAGGAATCAATGGAACCTTTCTTAAAATAAGTAGTATCTTTACCTAAAAGCAAAAGCAAGCATTATCAGTAAATGGGATAAGCTTGAAACCTTCCCAATAACAACAGGGATGAAACAAGAGTGTACAGAGTAGTTAATTACCATAGTAATCTGGTGTTTAATAAATTGAAAGAGCAAATATTTGGGTACAAAGACACATTATTTGACAAAAGCTGGAAAAACTATAAAACAGTTGGTAGAAATTAGGCATGGACAAACATCTCCCATTGTATACCAAGATAGGGTCAAGGTGAATGAATGTAGTTTTTTTTTAAATCATAGAAAATTAAACCAAATTTATAAAGAGCCATTCCCCAAGTGAAAAAAATGTCCAGTGCACATGAACAGATAGTTTTCAAAGAAATACATCAAAGCTATTAATGTAATAGTCAATGAAAAACACTCTAAATCCCTACTGATTAGAGAAATGTAAATTAAATCAACTCCAAGATACTACATCACAGCTATCAGATTAGTTAAACAGAAAAGCAAAATTACAAGTGCTGGAGGGGATAGGGATATAAAATAATTGGAACACTAACTTATTGTTGGTAGAATTGTGGACTTATCCAAGCATTCTGGAAGGAAAATTAGAACTATATTTAAAGGTCTATAAAACTATGCATGCCCTTTGATAACAATGCTATTCCTAAGTCTATATCTCAAAGATACCACAGAAAAGGAAAGGATGTATTTAAAAAATATTTATAGTAAAAATTTTTTGTGGTGGCCAAGATGTCCATAAATTGGGGAATGGTTTAACAAATTATGGCATTTTATTGTGGTGCAATATTATTGTGGTATAAGAAATAATGAGTAGAATTATTTCAGAAAAACATGAAAAGACTGAACTGAGGTAAAGTGAAGTAGAACCAAAAGAACAGTATACACAGTAACAATAATATTGTAAAGATGATCAATTGTAAAATATATAATTATTCCAATCAGGACAATTATCTAAGACACTTCCAAATGATCCATGATTTAAAAATGCTATTCATTGAGAGAGAGCGAGAGCGAGAGCGAGAGTGAGAGCGAGAGCGAGAGAGCGAGAGAGCGAGAGAGAGCACTTGACTTAAGTCTTCTTGACGTAAGAAATGACTTAAAATGTTTTACATGTAATTGGAAAATATTCAATGAAGTAAATAAAATACATTTTAAAAGAAAGTATGTTTTCCAGGTTATATTTGTTATTTGTATATATATTGTAAGGATACACCTTCCAATATTAGATAATGTAGACTCATAAAGAGTGCAAGCCTTTTTTAGATCTTTGATAATTTCCAAATTAAAAGAAGTATATCTTGTTCTTTCTTGACCTGAAGAGTCAAATTCTTCAATCACAGGGTATGCTTTTATTCTCAAATCAGATGCATGTTGTCCTTCATCTTTAACTTTAATTAATGCCTTTGTAATCATGCATAGGGGGTGGACAAAGCTGCTTCATGGATGGTACTGATGGTGTCACTGTCCCTTCCAGTCCCCCTCTTCCATCCACCCATGAAGGTGAAATTGAGGGAAAAGGGTCATGAGATGGGCAATACCTTAATGGGTCCTGTTGAGGAGCACCACACTCCTTAATTTCATCAATACTGTACTTAACTCCTTTCTTGTCCAATTCTTCATGCTTTTCAGCTATTTTGTTAGTACCATCCCCCTTTTGCTCTTTCTCCTTGTTTCTTTATTTTAAAATATGTGGGATTCCTTAAAGCCAATTAAATTATGTTTTATATATAGAGAATGTTTCCTCAGGATAGATAATCAGGACCATTATCTTCATAATATTCAAATAGTTGCTCTCCTACTAGTTTCCACTTATCTGGCTCTAATTTTTCTTCCTTAGAGAATCAAGGAGATGTGTACTCTAATATTTCTAAGAGTCCAGTGATGTCCAGGCAAGATTTCTAGTCTGAGATCAAGCTCAAGAACACACTCATGTGAGTCTGCCTCAAGTCTGCTTTTTTCAAGTCCTCTCAGCCCTTATATACCTCAGTACAATTACATCACTACAGCACACTGAGCATGTGCCAACTATAGAACCATTACATTACCATACTAAGTACTAAATATATGTGAACTAGAGAACCATGATCTCATCAATCAACTGAGTTAACACCCTGCTGTAAGTATCTTTGCTTCTAGTATACTTTTCTCAGAGTTTCTCAATATCTGCTGTCCTCATACACATGAGGGAAGCCACAAAAGCAAATTCTACAAATGGCAATGAAGATCAAAGAATATTCTAACTCTAGATAGATAGATAGACAGAGAGATAGAGACAGACACTGAATACAGAAGTAATATAGAAATATATAGATTTACATGGAGACATGGATATAGTTCTAGATGTCTTCCTTAGTCTGAGATTGGTCATAAATCTACATATCAATGATGATAATAATAATAATAATAATATATATATATATATATACATATATATATATATACATATATATATATATATAGGCAACATGTCTTATATGTAGGAAGGCATACATCTGATATATACAGGCTGTAGGACCCTGAGTTGATCACTTAACTTTTCAATGTTCCATATAAGACTCTAAAATGTTAAGTTGTAATTTGTAGGTGATTTTGTGATACATGTCAATATAAACATCTCTCCCTCTTCTCTCTCTCTCTCTCTCTCTCTAATGTATCTATCTATCTCTTTTCATTAATGCTTATTATATGCCAGGAATTAGACTAGGTACTAAAGATATGGAAATGCTAATATTCAATTAAGGGAGGTAATATGTAACTATATATGGGGAAATATAGAAAATGTAAACACATAATAAATATGAATGCATTAAATAAAAATACAAATATAGTGGAAGAAGGGCACCAATAATTGGAGGAGTAGGAAAGTCTTCACTGAAAAGGATTTGTAAGTAGTGGTAGCATACAAGCATGAGGATAGTCAATAAAAAGCAGACATTAGAGGTGGAGTATTTTGTGTATGAGCTAAATAGAAAAGGGCAGGTAGTCTATAGCAGGGGTTCTCAAACTACGACCCGTGGGTCAAATGTGCCCACTGAGGACATTTATGCAGCCTGCCAGGTTATGGCAAATGGGCTGAGGGGCGGAGACAGAGTGTGAGTTTTTGTTTTTACTGTAGTCCGGCCCTCCAGCAGTCTGAGGGACAGTGAACTGGCCCCCTATTTAAAAAGTTTGAGGACTACTGGTCTATAGTAATGGAAAAGAGAGAAATATAAAGTGAATATGGAAATATAAATTGAGGCTTGCTTGTTTTTTGAGAGTCTGTCAATTACTTATATGGATATAGATAGCATTTTCTTTTGTAAGTTTTTTGTACTTTTCTTGGATCATCATATTGCTGAGAAGAACTTAGCCATTCATAATTGATCATCATTACAATTGATGCTATGTACAATTTTTTCCTGGTCTTGTTCATTTTACTTTACAATATTACACACAAGTCTTTGTAGTTTTTTTTTTTTCTGAAAACTGTCTGTTCATTATTTTTATTGCACAAGTATATTCCATATTAATGTACCATAGCTAGTTCAACCATTACCTAATAGATGGATATCCCCTCAATTTCCAATATTTTACTGTCATGAAAAAAATGGCTATTAAATAATTTTGCATAGGTAAGTCCTCCCCCTTTTTTATGATTTCTTTGAAAATCTAGTAAATTTCCAGGAGACCTAGTAGTGGTATTGCTTGGTAAAATTATATGCACAGTTTGATTGTCCTGTTGGATATGGTTTCAAATTGCTCTGCAGAATGGTTGGATCAGTTCACAACTCTAGCAACAATGCATTAGTGTCCCAGGTTTCCCACATCCTCTTCAACATTTATCATTATCTTTTCCTGTCAACTTAGCCAATCTGAAAGATGTATACTGGTATCTCAAAGTTGCCTTAATTTTCATTTCTCTGATCAATAATGATTTAGAGCCTTTTTTCATATGACTAGAAATGGCTTTAATTTTTTCAACTGAAACTGTCTGCTCACATCCTTTGATCATTTATCATTTGGAGCATGGCTTCTGTTCTTATATTTTCCCAAATGATCTTCAACATTATTTTTCTAGAAAAGAAAAATGACAGAAAGTCATATTATCCAATCTGATAGATAAGTCATATAGAATCCCAGAATTATTTTAATTTGTCTTGCTCTAATCAAAAGTGATTTATGGAACTTCTGCATATGTCTATAAAGAGTTTGTATTTTTTTATCTGAAAACTGCCTGATTATTTTCTATGACCAATTATCAATTGGGAATTGGCTTATATTCATATAAATTTGTCTCACTTCTCTATATTTAAGAAATGAGACCTTTATCAGAAAACTTATGTAAAAAATATTTCCCAGTTTTCTGCTTTCTTTCTAATCTTGCTTACATGGCCTTTTTATTTTAATGTAACCAAAATGATCTATTTTATATTTCACAATGTCAGAATTTCATTTTACTTTTTCTTTTAAAAGTTGTATGCTATGACATTTGATATATATGTACTTAATAGTGATATTCCTTTATTTTCTATGGTCCTTTTTAGCAAGTAGTTATTTTCTTCTTTAAGTCTGTTTTTGCTTTTGCTTTGAGATCATGATTGCTATTTTCTTTTTAACTTCATCTGAAGCATAATAAAATCTGCTAGAGCATCTTACCTTTATTTTTTGTGTCTCTCTGCTTCAAGTGTGTTTGTAGGATTCTGGGTTTTGATCCACTTTGCTATCTGCTTTCCTTTTATTGGAGAGTTCATCCCATTCACATTCATAGTTATGATTACTGTGTATTTCTTTTCTGTCCTCTCTATCTTTTTATCTTTTCCTTCTCCACCAATGTTTTAGTTATACATAAAAACATGTGTTTGGATTTATATGTACATTCATTTTTAAAAAAACATATTTGCACATGTATCATGTAGAGAGAGAAAAATCAGAACAAAAGGAAAAAAAAAACAAGAAAAAAAAAAGGTGAAAATAGGATGTACTGATCTACATTCAATCTCCACACTTCTTTCTCTGGATGCAGATGGCATTTTTCCATCCAAAATTTATTGAGATTTCATTGGATCATTGAATTGCTAAGAAGAACCAAGTCTATCACACATGATCATCTCACAATCCTGCTGTTGCTGGGTACAATGTATTAATAGTTCTGCTTCCTTCAGCATCAGTTTATGTAAATCTTTTGAGATTTTCCTAAAATCCTAAAATCACTAGAACAATAATTATCTCATCACTTTCATATAAGATATTTTGTTTTTTATTGTAGTAAATATTTATTTTAGCACACGTTGCTTTATGAATCTTGTTGGGAAAGAAAAATCAGAGCAAAAGGAAAAAAACCATGAGAGAGATTGAAAAAAAAAACAGCAGGAAAAAGAAGTGAATATAGCATGTTTTGATTTATATTCAGTCTCCTTAGTTCTTTTTTCTTAATGTAGATGACATTTTCTGTCTAAAGTCTATTGGGATTGTTTTGGATCATTGAACCATTGAGATGAACCAAGCCTCTCATACTTAGTCATAGTACATTCTTGCTGTTATTGTGTACGATGTATTCTTGGTTCTGCTTGTTTCTCTTGCATCAGTTCACATAAATCTTTTGAGGTCTTTCTAAAATTAGCTTGTTCATTATTTTTATAGAACAATAATATTCCATTGCCTTCATATACCACAACTTGCTCAGCCATTCCCCAATTGATGGGCATCCATTTTTTCCCTAGTTCTTGTTACCCTTTCATTTTTGATGTTGGCGATTTTTTTTCCTTTCCTTTTTCTGATCAAATTAACCAAAGGTTTATCTATTTTGTTGTTTTTTTCATAACTAACTCTTAGGTTTTTTTTTAAATTAATTTAATAGTTTTCTTAGTTTCAATTTTATTAATCTCTCCTTTGACTTTCAAAATTTCAAATTTGGTATTAAATTGGGTTTTTTTTTAAGTTTTTTTTCTAGCTTTTTATAGTTGCATGACTAATTTATTGATCTCCTATTTATTTTAATTACTTAGCTATTTAGAGATATAAATTTCCCATAAGTTCTGCTTTGTCTGCATCCCATAGGTTTGGTATGTTTTCTCATTGTCATTAACTAGGATGAAATTATGATTTGTTTCTGTGGTTTGTTCTTTAACATACTCATTCTTTAGAATTAGATTATTTAATTTAATTTAATTTAATTTCTAATTGGTTTTTAGTCTATTTTTTTCTGGTCCTTTATTAAATACAAGTTTATTGCATTGCGGTCTAAAAAGGAAGTATTTGCTATATCTGCCCTTTTATATTTGATTATGAGGTTTTTATGCCCTAATACATGGTCAATTTTTGTGTAGGTGCCAACTTTCATATAACATAACTTATTCATCCAGTCCTCAATTGATAGGCATCTACTTCTTTTCCAATTCTTTGCCACCACAAAAAGAGGTGCTATAGACATTGTTTATTCCTTTGGGTCTTTTCCCCTCTTTTTTGATTTCTTTGGGATACAGATCCAGTAGTGGCACTATTAGATCAAAAGGTATGCATAATTTTGTAGCCCTTTGGGGATAGTTTCAAATTGCTCTTCATAATGGTTGGATTGTTTCACAATTCCACCAACAATGAATTAGTGCCTCAGTTACATCCTCTCCAACATTTCTCATCATCTTTTCCTGTCATCTTAGCCAATCTGATAAATATGATATATCAGAGCTGTTTTAATTTGCATTTCCCAAATCAATGCTGATTTTGAGCATTTTTCCTATTACTCTAGATGGTTTTACTTTTTCATCTGAAAATTGTCTGTTGTTCATATCTTTTGACTGTTTTTCAGTTGCAGAATTGTTTGTATTATTATAAATACAATATGTTGTATTTATATTTTTCTGTATACTTTCTCTGTATTTTTTAGAATGAGGCTATTATTAGAAACATTGATTGTAAAAATTTTTTCCCCAACTTTGTTTCCCTTCTAATCTTAGTTGCTTTGGTTTTGTTTGTACAAAACCGTTTTAATTTAATATAATCGAAATTTCCATTTTGCATGGAATGTTCACTAGTTCTTCTTTAGATATGAATCCTCTCTTCTCCAAAAATTTGATAGGTAAATTATCCCTTGTTCTCCTAATATGTTTATGGTGTCCTTCTTTATCCCCAAATCATGTACCCATTTTGACCTCATTTGGTATGAGGTATGAGATGTAAGTCTATGCCAAGTTTGTGACATGTTATTTTTACAGTATTCCCAGCAATTTTTATTAGATACTGAGTTCTTATCCCAGAAACTTGAGTTTTGGGGTTTATCAAATAGTACATTAGTATGGTTATTTAATATTGTTTCATGTGTATCTAACCTATTCCACTCATCTACCACTCTATTTCTTAGCTAATAGAGATGATTTTGATGACTGCTGCTTTATAATAGGATTTTAGGTCAGGAACTACTAGAGCACTGTCCATTGCATTTACCCCCCTCTATTTCCCTTGATATTCTTGATCTTTTCTTTTTTTCAGATGAATTTTGTTGTTATTTTTCTAGCTCTACAAAATAATTTTTGGCAGCTTGATTGGTATGGCATAGAATAAATAGACTAGATAAAATTGCCAATTTTATTTCATTAGTTCCTACCTATGAGAAATTGATTTTTCCAATTATTTAGATATGATTTCATTCATGTGAAAAGTGTTTTGTCATTGTATTCATATAGTTTTTAGGTTATTCTTGGCAAATAGATGACCCAAATATTTTATCATGTCTACAAATGGAATTTCTCTTTCTATCTCATTCTGCTGGGTTTTGTTGGTAACATGTAGAAATGCTGATGATTTGTTTACATTTATTTTATATCCTACAACTTTCCTCTTCATTGTTTCAAGTTACTTAATTCTCTACAATTCCCTAAGTATACTATCATCAGTGGAGTGTTTCCATGGTTATTTTGCTGGTTCTAGGGTATCAAGTCAGTTTTCATTGATAATTAATTTCCTGAAAGTTGCTATTCTCCTTTTGATTATGCCTTTCAAATAGTCCAATGCTTCTGGTGTTGTCTTTCCTGGATCTATTTTCCAGATCAGTTATTTTTCCCATGATATTTTACATTTTCATCTATTTTTTCATTCTTTTGAATTTGCTAGATTAATTCTTAATGTCTCTTAAAATTATTAGCTTTCATTTACCCAAGTCTAACTTTTAAGAAGTTATTTTCCTCAATTACTCTTTCTACTTTTCCCCTCCTATTTGGCCAATTTACTTTTTAAAGAATTGTTTTCCTTCAGGGATTTTTGTATCTCCTTTCACATTTGGCCAATTCCACTTTTTAAATTTTTTTTCCAAGCTGTTGACTCTTTTTTTTTTTTTTCATAAATCTTTTCTATCATTTTCATTTCTTTCTTTCTACTTTGCTGTCACCATAATAACATTCTATGGTCATATTTGTTTTCTGTTTTTTTGTTTTGTTAAGTTTTATTTTGTTTGTTTTTGTTTTGCTCAGCTTTTTGGCCTTTATACTTTCTTTTAAATTTAAAATTTGGCTCTGGGACTGAAAAGGCACTATCTTAGGCTTTTTGTGCCATAGATTACAGGTCCTAGTTGGTTATTTGCTTCTGTACTGATGTTGTCATGAGGCCCATAGAGGACCTTCCAGTCTAGTGCTGCACTGAGGTATTGGGGTGGGGAGTATTTTGGTGGTACCAAAGGCCATCAGGGTCTGACAGATTCTTTGGCCCTAATCCAGGGTCCTAGTGATGGTGTATGGAGTATGCTGAGAATGATAAGGTATTTACGAGTTAACCTTATTATTCAGTGAATCTTGTAGAAATCTGGTCACTGGAAACTGACTGTAGTCTGGGGCTGAATTGAGGGAGGTAGTGGTTCCCTGAATTGGAGTCTACTTAGTCTTCTGACTATACTGAGACATGTGAATCAGAGAATCCCTGAAATTTATTGACTAGGGAATGACATGGTGAAGTCTGGACCAAAGAAATCTCTTTAGCAATTATGTAGAGTATAAATTATAATAGGGAGAGACATGAGGCAGGGAAACAAATTGGCAGTTTATTGAAATAAATAACCTTCTGATATAAGAGAACTGATTAAATTAGATTTGGTAATTGATTGTATGTATGGTGAGAAGAAAAATACAGATGAAAATCACGCTGGATATGAACCTGAAAGTCTGAAAAATGCTGGTGTCCATAACATACATAGGAAATTTTGATAGAGGAATCATTTTGAGGGTGTGATATTGAGTCCTTATTTGGCCATGTGTAATTTGAGATAACAGGATATTTTGTTTGAAATGATAAGTGCCTAATTGGTGATAGGTGAATAGAGCTGAGAATTGAAGACATGACCTAGAAATATAGTCATCTGCATAGAGATAACAATTAAACTCATAGGAAATGATGAAGTCACTAAAGAGTCACTAAGAGAAGAAAACCCATGAAAGAAGCTAATGGTAGATATACAGTTAGTGACAATGATATGGACAATGAGCCAGCAACAGTGCTCAAGAAAGAACAGTCAAAGAAGTTGGAGAATAACTCATAGAATCTGCTTACATGAAAAATCATGGAAAAGAGATTATTCAGGAATAGGATGTGATTGATAATGTCAAATGAAACAGAGAAGTAAAAAAAAAAAAGATGAAGACTGAGAAAAGAAAAAAATTATGCAACTGAGATTATTTGTAATTTCAGAAGTATTGATTTATATTAAGTTATATGTTTGAAAGAAAGATTACACAGATTTGAGCAATGGGTAAGAGTAGGCAAGTGTAAGCAGATTTTTCTAGGAGAAAGAAAGATAGGAAACATAAGAAAATAGCTTGAAGTTGGTATGGTTTATTGAAAGTTTTTTTAAGGGTTGGAAAGTCTTGCACATGTTTAAAGATATTAGATGATTAACCATTAGATAGAAAAATATTGAAGATTGGAAAGAAAGAATGATTGAGGGGGAAAGTTATGAGGAAAAACAGATGGAATGAAAACTACTTGTAGTGGGATTGGCTTTGGCAGGTTAAAAGCTACTTCAATGTCAGATTCTGGGAAGGAAAGGAGAGTGCATGATGATGTTAAGACTATTTGAGATGAAGGGGAAAAAAGGAACTTGTGGCAAGTGATTTTGATTTTCTTGTAAAGTAAGAGGCAAAGTCTTCAGGTGAGAGGATGAGATTAGGAGGAGTGGTGGATTTAAGATGGGAAATTTGCATTCATTTTTGTGGGAAATAGGAGAGGGAGGTAATTGGAGTAAAGTAAAAGGATTCCCTTGCTTCAGTGAAAGTCCAATTGAGGTTATATAGCATAAATTGCAGTGTATTCAAAGAGTTTGGTTATGTGACATCCTCTAACTTCTATAGCATTTAAGAAGAGAAAAAGAAGTGGATGATGGGAGTGATCCAGAATTGTAGGTTGAAAGTGATGAGGGAAAATTGAACAAGGTGTTAAGGGATTCAAACATTGAAAACAGTGTTGAGTTGAACTTCTTAAATGCAGAATTGAGATTAGGAAAGAAGAAAAACTGAACCAATAGTGGTGTAAGGCTCTAAGAATATACTGAAATGAAGTGAAATTAGTTATCATCAATAGAGTAAAGATTAAATTTAGGAGGGGAGAAATAAAATGATAGAATATGTGGTCAAAGTAAGTTCAGGATTTTTCATGATAGAAGTATTATACTTATGGGTAATGTCCGAATCTATTTTGTAATCATTATTTGTGGATATATTGGAATAAAAGAATTAGTTATGATTCTGAATAAACTGAAAAACTGGAATGTTAGGGTGCTTAAAGAAGCATCATCATAAATGTTTTAATCCCCTACTATAATCCCCTATAGAGGATAAGAAAACAGTGAGATAAGCATGGAATTATATGGAAAAGGAAAGGGATTAATTAACTTGGGGGCTGGAAAATAGTCATTATGGTAGGTATTGGGTGAAAAATTCTAACTGAGTAAATTTCAAAGCAACAAACATTGCTGGAAGATGTTAACAAATGGATAAGGAAAGTGTGGAGCAAGGAGTATTTTGACTTCCCTTTCAAGACCAGGGAGATGTATGTATGAAAGAAAGTTTGTACAACTACTTTGAGAAAGGATGGCCAGGGATAGGTATAGTGTCTTCTGTTTGAAACTAATCTCTGTAGTACAAGTATATGAACCAGTATGATAATCAGAGGTCCAGAATGAAGGGAAATCTGTTCATTATGAAATGGTAATCAAGAGGTCACTTTGGAAGAAAGAGGTAGAGGAATGAGAGAGCACTAGTTTCTTGAAGGAAGGGATTGCTTTGCATTTTTTTTTGCCCTCATATCCTTTAGACCAAACACATTTTTAATATATACTAGGCATAAATGTTTGTTCAATTGAATGCCAATAATGCTTATCACATGGAGGGGAAAAATTAATGAGATTGTGAATGTAAGAGAATGGGAGCTAGGATTGGGGAAGGGTCATGTAATACTGAGCAGCTAAAAAAATAATACAGTGTTAAGGAGAGTAACAAGTGGTGATAATTTACAAGTTATAGGGATCATAGATGGTGCAGATGAATAAAAAAACTTAGCTTCATCAGTTTTTAGATGAAGAGGGGGAAACAGGGGAGGAAGAAATGAGAGAAAAAAGAAGAGAGAGGAGGGAAGAAGAGTCACTATAATAATAATAATAATTTCATTTGCATTAAAATGTCAAAAAAAAGTTTATTGAACTGCTTGCAAATAAAACCCACTAAGCTGCATAGAGAGGCAAATATATCCTACTCACCTAAGACAACTATAGCACTGCTTAGAGAAAAAAAGAAGGGGCTGTTAATAATTTAGCAAAATCTTACCACTCAAATATTGAGAGATTTCCACTAAAATTTTATTCAGATATGTACATATACATTCATACCTGGTATGAAATTTACTTTTAACATTTTAGCTTACAGCAAGTTTATAGCTCTGATATAAACTCATGAAATAGAGTTATAATGCAAATTCCAGAATCCTGTTAAGAATACAGTAAGTATTATTATGACATATGTTGTTGCTGTAAGAATAGATCTTTCCTTTCAATAGTATAGATTTTAATGTTACATCTATTTGCATTAAAGTTTCCTGTATTATATTACAGGGATTTTTTTTCTTTTCAAGAATATCTGATAGGGATACTCTCTCCTTTCTGACAAAAATGGTCTCTGATATGCAGGATTCTCTGTCTTTGAAACCTGTTTGGAAGTTATACTTTCTAATAACTTGAACTGTGTGAAAATGCTTGGGTTTCTCAGAGAAATTATAAATTCCATAATAACTGGAGATGTTCAATTGAGGGTTAGATGACCTTTTGCTGAAAAGTCAGAGGTGGTTTACTTTTTAGTTGGAGGTTTAGCTTTGGAAGTTGATAGTTCTCTACTGACAACAGGATTCTGATTCTATGAACTGAGGATCTGTTCCTTTATGTATCCTCATTAATCTGTTAGACTGTTCTATTTAGTCCCAATCTTGCTTCATACTACAATGACTTTGAATCTTTTCATCTTTCCAAGTAACATAGAAAGAATTGTTGGTTTTAAAAGTGATTGCGTATCGTGTACTTGGTTTTTCTATTTTGAGATCTTCTGGCTCTGATTTTCCATAGTGGCCACTCAATAAAACTTTTGGCACACTGACTAAATTCATTCATTTAGTCAATATCATTCTAATAGGAAATTAAAGTATTCAGAAACTTTTTGATCATACATTAACTTAAAAATTAGTTAAACAAATTTTATTGCCCACTATGGTTAAAGTGCCATCTAGTCATTAAGTATATAAAGGCAACAATGGAGAACAGTCTCTTCTTTCAAGGAGCCTTCAAAAAATACCTCTCTAAAATTGTTTATGCAGATATTTGATTTGTTTACTCTGAGTAATTGGATTAGGTTTTTTTTTTTCCTTTTTTTTTCTGACCACTATTTTACTTGATTTTTCCATGAGATTCACAACACACATATATAAAACATATACTTTGTATATGGACACATATTTTACAGATACACATTATTGTATATTTCCTTAAATTTTTTGTTTGCTTTTCTTTCTGAGATAAAACAAACTGATAAATTATGACAAATTAATAGATTGTCTAAAAAATATAGGATGGAGTATATTCATGATAAGTGTTGGAGCACTAAACCCAATCATATTTTTATTTAATGAAATTGCTCTAATTGATTTTTTTTTATAAGTTGCTAATATAACCAATAACCAATCAATTGCCAAGTAAGCTATACTTGTTTTATCTTGTCCCCTTCTTTATCTATATAGCCGCACATTCTAGTTCAGGCTCATTTTTCAGAATCATTTTTCTACCTTCCAGTTGTCCTTACTTTCTTCCAATCCCCTTCAATCAACCTTCACACAGCTCCTCAAATAATCCTAAAACATAGAACATGTTGGTTTCCTATACAAATCCCTTCTTTGACTACCTACTGATATAAGGACTAAATACACATTTCTCAGTTTCACTTTCCAAACTAACATTCCCGTGTTGCTTTTATTACTTTCCTTCTCCATCTCAGCCAAACTGCACTACTAGTTGATCCCATGTCTTACAAATCTGACTTTTCACTTAATGAATTCACACAAGAGATATACCTCAATACTACCATGCTATTGTCCAGGCTTGGAATGTAGTCCCCGTTTATTTTTGCTTTTTAGAATTCTTATCTCTCTTTACAATTCAGTTCATGTATCCCCTCCTAATTGATACCTTTTATGATCTTGTGAGTTGCTAGGGCTCTTTCCCTCTTCTAATAATTTAGCCATATCCTTATTTGTATCAGTTTCAACTCTTCTCACTCAGTAAACCATAAATTCCTTAAGGGCAAATACTGTTAGAGTTTTTGTGTTTGTATTTTAAGGTCAATTATAATGCCTCATACATTGTTATTGCTTAATAAATGTGCACTTAATTGAAATGAGATTTGTTACATTTTCTATTTTTTGTATATAGAAAGTAAGCCTTTCAATCAGTGATATGCCTAAGACATCTTAATTCTGGACTTTTGAATATTCAGTAATAAAGGAACTCTTCAAACACAATAATGTAGTAATTCCCTTGGAAAGTTGAGTTCTTGAGATAACTTTCTTATCATTATAATACCAATGTGAAACCAGACTCATCATTTTCAATATAGAAGAAAACTAAGAAGACTACTCTATTGTGCATAGTAGTGGTACAAATGAACAGCTGGAATAATCATCAAAAACTCTGGTCTCTGGCAGCCAATCTGAAAGGGCCAGTTATGAATTTCCTGGGTAACTTGCCAGCTGAATAGCAATAGGACACAAAAAACAGCTGGAATGATCATCAAAAAGCTTAATTCCTGGCAATAAAATGTAGATGTCCAGCCATGACTGCCTAAGGCAATTGCCAGCCTAGTGGCAACACTTAAAGGAACAACAGAAAAAAAACAACAAAAAAACAGAAGAACTTGTAACAAACTCAACAGGAGAAGCTATAACAATGTTGGAGAGATTGTGGGCTAAGTGTTAAGTAAACCACAGAGCATTGGCATTTCTACTATCAGGGTAAATCTATAACGTTTCCATGACTGATCCACTTTATTCCTATTTAAAATAAAGAGGGAAAAGGTTTGAAGAAGAAATGGTTCTGAAAGTAAGCTATTATAAAAAATAATTTGTGGTACCAAAGATAAAGGAAGCTCAGCTAATCTTTCCCTAGAAAAATAACATCCAAATGCTACTTATTACTTATATATTCTTGATTAATAGAATATTGTTGTTCAAAGAAGACATTCTACCCCTTTGGTAACTTGGTCTAGTGTTGAAGCATTTTTACTGCTCACAAGTTCTTTTTGTGTCACCTGAATATCTCCTCCCTATAAAGACCATTTTGGATCAATCTGTTAGTAAAAATATACACAATCTTTGCCCAGTAATCACATAATCACATTGACTTAAACATCTTTGCATTTTCTAAAACTTGGATAATTTATTCTCTCTCTCTCTCCGTATCTCTGTCTCGGTCTGTCTCTGTCTCTGTCTCTCTGTCTCTGTCTCTGTCTCTGTCTCTGTCTCTGTCTCTGTCTCTGTCTCTGTCTTTCTCTCTCTCTCCCCGCTCCTCATATTTTCTCTCTCTCCAAATTCCTATTCTAATGAATTTTTAAAAATCCTTCCAATAAATGTACCTTGTCAAAGAAAACAAAGACTTACCTTTTACGTGCAGCTTTTATTCATCAACACATAAGCTCTTTAGACTAGAGGCTGTCTTTCTTCTTGCTTATATTTGAATTCCCCAGCTTTTCTTACTATCTGGCACTCTTGCCTATCAATGTACATATGTATATATGTATGTATGTATGTATATATGTATCTGTCTATCTATCTATTTCCTGCCTATTTGTTTTTCCAGGTTTCTCTCAAACAATATTTAATCATTTCTGACAACATAATGTTATTTAATTTTAGTAATATGACATAATTTATTCACCTGTGACTGAAGAATATGTACCTATTTAATCTTTCAATTTTTTGATATGGCAAAATATAATTTTTATATATGTATCCACACATATATCTGGACATAAATATACATTTATATTTGTGTGTACATAGATTATTTTCATCATTATTTGATCTTTGGTTTGCAGTTCTGGTAGAGGTATTGTTAGGTCAAAGATTGTGCAGAGTTTAGTGATCTCAAGGCAGAGTTTAGTAATCCGGAGGGAAGGAGTTTCAAATTATATTTAAGAATGCTTGGGTCAATTCACAGCTCCATATTGCATGAATACACTTGTTTTCCCACAAGCCCTCCAGCATTTTTTACAATTTTTTGCAATATTTTCAAATTTATAGATGTGAAATGAAACCTTTGAGGTTTGTATACAATTCTTTAATTACTAGTGATTTGAGGCATTTTATGATTATAGATAGCTTCTATTTCTTCTCTTAAAAATTGCCTATTAATATTTGTTGATATTTTATCAATTGGGAAATGGTTAATATCTTCAAAACTTTGAATCATATAAAAGAAACTTGTTGCAAATTCTTTCCTTGCTTAACTATTTATTTTTTTTTTTTTCTTGGCTGAATTGAATTTTTTCTGTAAATGCTTGCAAATTTTATATAATAAATATTGTTCATATAATTTTTGGAGTTCTTCTCTATCCCTTGTTTGATCATGGATTCTTTCCATATTCATAGATTTGAAAGTTAATTCATTACATCTAATACTTTTATGACATGACCTTTAAAATCTAGGTGATGCATCCATTTTGAGCTTATCCTGGTAGGTAGGTGTGGTGTTAGACTAAATAATTCCTGCCAGACTGCTATCTATTTTTCTATACAGTTTTTCTTGCGTTGTGAATCTTTTCCACAGTAGCTGTGATTAGGATGTTTGTCAAACACCAAGCTTTCAAGTAAATTTGTTTCCTTGTGCCAAATAACAGTTCTGATCCACTAATCCTTTCAATTGTTCCCAACCCACCCAACAAGTACCAAATCATTTTGATCATTACTACATTGTAATATATTTTGAGATCTGGTACTGCTGGTCCTCCTTCCTTCTCATTTTCTTTTCATCATTTTCCTTATGCATCTTAAACTTTTACATCTTACATGAATTTCATTGTTATTCTTATATTATAAATATGGTTCATATTATAAAACCAACCTTTGGTAAATTGATTGGAATAATCCTGAATCAGCAAATTGATTTAGTTAGATTATCATAATTTTTTTTTATTTTGTCAATGAATGAACAATTAATATTTCTCCAATTATTTTAGGTCTTTCTATACTTCTATAAATAGCATTTAATGTTGGAATTATATAGTTCATCTGAAGCTCTTGATAGGAAGAATCTCAAATATTTTATTCATTTTGTATTTTAAGTGAATTTCTTTTTTTCATTGTTCTCAGTTTTATTGTTAATACAGAAAATTATTATGTAATATAGAAAAATGATTTGTTTTATATTTGAAGTTTGTTGATATTATTATGTAAGCAGATAAAGATAATAATAACCAATAACCAAAAATAATATCAATGTTTTATATGGATTTTACTATTTAAAACACACTTTAAGTATATCTGTTTTCATCCACACAATTGTGGATTGTAACTATTATTTTTGTTCTTATTTTACATATAATGAAACTAAATTAGACAAAGATTAAGTTACTTGCTGCAGGTCATATGGGTAATGAAATAAGTATTTGAGTTCAGATTTGAACTCAGATCTTTCTACTTTTAGGTCTAAGATTCTATTCTCTGCACCAGCCCACTCATATACTTCTAATTTTATTGCCTAGTATTATTTATTACAGTGAATTCTTATTATATCTCTAGGGTTCTCATCATGTCTTCTATGGCAAAAAAGTGATACTAGTTTTTTAATCTATGTTTATTCTCTACATTTATTTTTATTGTCTTGTCACTATAGGTAATATTTCTAGCACTATGTTAATAATGGAAACAATAGATATCTTTACTGTACCCTTGAATTCAATGGAAAGGCTTTCCCTTGATTTCTATTATTTATAATGCTGACTTTTGGATACATATACACGTATTCATGCATATATACACATACATATATGCATATATATACATATATATGTATGTGTGGGTATCATTCTTTATATTTTAACTTTTTAAAAAGAAATATATTTTGTCAAAAGCTGTTTTGGTGTACACTGATAAATCATATTGTTTTTGTTGTTCTTGTTATTAACATGATCTATCATGTTTGTACTTTTTCTAACATTGAACAGAACAATTCCCAGTATAAATCCAGCTGGGCCATAGTTGATTGAATTTGTGTGTAAATCATTCCTTATTATTTTTTAGACTGTACTCTTAACTTTTTCTACCATGCTATCTGGTAAGTTAATCTCAGACTTAGAATTTATTCATTGCAAATGTAAGTATGGCCTTTCCTTCTGGTTGTATATCTTCTCTAAGAACCTCATCTAAAGACAACATCTATAACCTATTAGGCTATACTTTAAATTTTCTTTATCTCATTGCAGAAAAGGTCATTCTTGGAAACTCACTCCAGTTGTTATTAATGTATTGGAAGTATTCTCTCCCTCTGTGGTCACTTCCTTTGACTGATTGGATGGTTCCTTTTATAATCTCAATTTTAGGAGCCAGATTTCATTCTTCTTCAGACTGTAGTTCAGAATTTTTCTACCTGTCCCTTCTACTTTTTCAGCTCTCTTTTATGTGCTATCTTCAAAAATAGAATGTAAGATCCTTGAAGGTAGAATTGTTTTTGTTTATGTTTGTATTCCTAATATTTATCCAGTGCCTTGCATAAAATAAGCCCTTATTAAAAATATAGGTTGGTTGACTAATTGAATATATCTAATACTATGATATTTTTTCCTTTCAAAATTATTTATGACTGATTCAATTTCTTTTTCTATGATTGAGTTGTCAAATTCTCTATTTTTTGTTTTGTTAACCTAATCATTTAAAATTTTCAGAAATATTTAAGACAGTTTGTTTAAACTGTGGTTGTGCTGGCATATAGTTAGACAAAATAATTCCTAATAGTATCTTTATTTTTATCTTTATAATGAAATATTTTTTTATTTCTTATATTAGTCATTTTGATTTTTTCTTTTAAAAATTGATTAATTAATGTTTCATCGATTTCACTATTTTAAAACATCTCCTATTGAGGGAAATTTAATGATAATTTTAAACTTTCAATTATCTTTATGATTTCTTTGTTTTTCTAAATTTGCTCATCACTGTTGAATTTTTTTTTTTTTTAATTTGTTGGTTTCCTAGGTTTGCTTTTTTGTTTCTTGGTGAATTCTTTAATCTAAACTTTTCTTTCTTGTTGAAATTATTTGAAGTTATAACTTTCTAGGGAAGAATTGCTTTGAATATATATATATATATATATATATATATATATATATATATACTTTTTTTTTTTTCCTGAGACAATTGGGGTTGTGATTTGCCCAAGGTCACACAGCTAGGAAGTATAAAGTGTATGAATATGAATTTGAACTCAGGTCCTCCTGACTTCAGGGCCTGTGCTCTATCTACTGTGCCATCCAGCTACCTGAATAAATCTCACAAATATTGATATATATATATATATATATATATATATATATATATATATATATATATATATATATATATATATATATATATAGTATTTCATTTTTGTCATTATCTTTAATTAAATTATCTACCATAGCTATGATTTATTTTTTTAACTATAACACTTTAGGAATAAGTTATTTCATCTTCATAATTTCATCTTCATAATTTTTCAAAGGTACTTTGCAGAATAATTTTTTATTATACTGCTACTAATTGTTATTATTGCTTTTATGGTGATCTTAAGATTTTAATAGTCATTGTCATAATTGCAAAAGTGTCATACGTTGTTGAGTGACACAGATTTTCCATTCTGTTCTTATTCAATAATTTCTAGAGACATATATTACCTTTTCTAAAGTTCTACTCAGGTCCTTAACTTTTTTCATTTACTTTTTAGATTTGTTTAACCTTAATCCATTAGTTTGAGACTTTCTACTATCAAAATTTTGATCTCTATTTTTCTCTTTCAGTATTTTAACTTTTGCTTTAAGTATTTAGATTGTTTTCATTCCAATGTATTTATATTAACAATTAAGTTAGTTCATTATTTATAATATATAATAAGTGAGATTAATCTTCTGTATGAAAGGAAATTAGTAAAGTATTTTGCTAGTAATTCGCTTGCCAATATGAAGCATTTAAGTCAATAATTATGGATCTTCTCTGGGTCCAATCATTTTACAGTTTTACAGAGAAGCTAAAGTTTCAGTCATTTATCTTAGTGTCAGAGTTTAGTCATTCATTATATTAAAAGTATGCAAATAATTTCCATTTCATGTTTGATTCAATTTGCATTATTGTTGTGTTGATTTCTTGTGATGACCAGAAATTTTCTATATTTTTATTCTTAAGAATTTCTTTCTCTCTTCTGATTTATTTTGCTTCTCAAGTCTTGATTATAAAATTTTAGTCCGATGTTTAAGTATTTGTTTTGTTTCCTTGAAACTGCTTTGATTCCTTAAATGTTTTTAGTCTTTTTCTTTTTGTTTGTTTGTTTCAATAGATTAGTAAGGGAATCTGGAACTTCTATTTTTTCTTTTATAGATTCCAACCCCCATATTTCTTGTTGTTTATTTCAAGATAGAATTTTTGTTTTCTACTTCTTGTATCAGATATTGCTACAATTTTCCAATTTATTTCAAATGTATCTTCCAGTGCTTTAGAATGTATGTTCATTGCAAGTAGGGATTATGTCTTTAATGGTACTTGTACTATCATCAACTAGCACAGGGCCTGGCATAAACTATATTTCTCAAGCATTGTAGCAAGAGTTGGGTCTCTATGTACCCAGGGAAAAGTATGACAATTGCATTATTTGTCTCATCCTTTCCCATTTGAAATTTATCACCATAGAAAGTTACTGGTCACTCAATTCCTTAATACACACAATTATTTGTATCAAAATACTTAAATGTCATGGGCAGTAGAATTTTCTTGTATTAAATAATATGTACATTTATTTTAAAGTAATATTGTTTTCTGTGGACCACACTGTATGTTTCCTTTTTCTTACTTCTGATTTCATTGTTGAAGATGATGTTGAAGATGAAAATTTTCTAATCCATGTAATCCATTACATTATTTAAATATGGCTATGTTAGTCATATATTAGAATTAAGCTACAAATTAAAGTTGAAGAAAAATCCTCCAATAGCTGAATTAAAAGTGATCTCAGAGGTCCTTAGATCTCAGCAGGTTTGGCAAGATAAGAGTTCTTCAGTCTCTACTTGAAGATTTTGCAATGGGGAGGAACAATCTTTCCTAAACTTATGGGAATGAAAGACTTTGACAGCCTGGGGTATGAAAATTTACAACAATATTAACTATTTCAATCAGAAGTATTCACTAAGTTAGTGGAAAAGCCATACAAGCCATTAGTAATACCCATTAACAAATTTAAATTTTCTTTTTAACAATAAATATTTTTTCAATTAGCAAGTACTTTTTCCCCCTCATTTCTACTCCCCCCAGCAGTGAATGAAATACAGAGTTATAGCATGATATAAGCATCATTCAAGCAAAACAAACTCCCACATTAACAGTGCTCAAAATTGTGTTTCTCATTTTGCACATTATTGGTTCATCATCTTTCTCTCATGTGGTAGGCAGCATTCTTCATTACCAGTCCTTTGGAATAATGGTTGATAATCATGTTAATCAAATTTATTAATTTTTTTCCAGAATTGGTTGGAGTGTACGAACAGGAGTTCTTATGGGAAGAAATCTAAGTTATCTGCAATCATATGAAAAAAAAAATGCTCCAACTCATTAATGATTAGAGAAATTCAAATCAAAATAAGATTGAGGTTCTACCTCACATTCATATGATTAACATAACTGACCAAAAAAAGAAAAGAACAATTTATGGAGAAGCCATGGTAACACAGATACATTGATACACTGGAAAATATGCAAAAACAATTTGGACTTATGTTTCAAAATTTGTTAAATTGTGTGTGCACTTTGACCCAGACATTAATCAATTATAATACAAATAATTTTGTATTGGTTGAACAAAATTTTCACTGTCATTCTTAATTGAGAAAAATAATGTTTTACTACAGTATTTAATTCAATTGAATATATAAATCTAAGTTCCTTGAGGGAAAGAATTTTTTTGATATTTGTTTTTCTTATACCCACCTATCAGAGCAGCTCCTAGTTTAAATAAATTTTTGTTGATTGCTTAATGTATAAAAAACCTGCTGTATTGATAGAGATTATAAGAAGATAGATTCATAGAGATAGATTAGAAAGAGTAGATAGGTGATAGATACATAGATATATAAAAAGATTCATAGATTTATCAAATATTTATTATGTAACAGGAAAAATGCTAACCTCTGATGATACAATTAAAAGCAAGTTAATCCTTGTCCTTAAGGACAAGGACTTACTTTATATATATATATATACTTTTTATTTACAAGATATATGCATGGGTAATTTTTCAGCATTGACAATTGCAAAACCTTTTGTTCTAACTTTTCCCCTTCTTCCCCCCATCCCTTCCCCCAGATGGCAGGTTGACCAATACATGTTAAATATGTTAAAGTACTTTGAAATAGTGTATGATTAGCCTGTGAAGGAAATAAAAAATGCAGGCAGACAAAAATAGAGGAACTAGGAATTCTATGTAGTGGTTCATAGTCATATCCCAGAGTTTTTTCCCTGGGTGTAACTGGTTTAGTTCATTACTTCTCTATTGGAACTGATTTGGTTCATCTCATTGTTGAAGAAGGCCATGGAGGAGCTTACTTTCTAAAGAAGGAAGCCAATGTTTAAAAGAGAACTGAAAAATGAGGCAGTCTAGAGAGGATAAAGGACAATCATGCAGATGAGGAGGGAAAAAAAGAGTCAGGAGAAAGGGTTCAGATAAGAGTGACATGAACTGTGTTTGATTTCCTAAAATGATCTCAGGAAAGGAAATCACTAACCAGTAGAGGTGGACTTCTCTCTTTTATACAGGGTACTGTGTCAAGTACAGGGGACACAAACTCATAGATTAAAAAAAAAAAATAAATCCTTTAACTAAAATTGCTTTATTTTATACTCTGTTAAAAATTAAATACAGAGATGTGCTTCTTTTTAGTACTCAGGTTGACTTCACATAGTTCCAGGCCATATTTATAAGCATATAAGATGCTGGAATTGCTTTCCTGTTAATTCTAAGATTTCAGATAAGGGAGTTGATATTTGTAAGGAGTAGGGGTAGAAACAAGGTTTATCTCCAATGGAGATCCATTTCCTTTTCATTTGGTAGTGGGCGAAAGGACTTCTATTTTGAGTCCAGTTTTTTACTTCACTAATACTTCAACCATTTCCTTAACTCTTCTAAAATGATTATGTTCTTTCTCTCATCACCAATGATGCATTCTCTAGCTAACTTTGATGTAATGTGAAAAATGGATGCTTAAAAAAATAAAAAATAAATAAACAATATATAATGACTCACTTGAGTCATTATATATTGTGAGAGTGTGAGATGATTTCTCTGGCCATTTATAATTAAATAGTGTTTTCCTAGTACGTTGTTGCTTCTGCCTTTTAAAGGTTAGTTAAAAAAAACCCAACTTTTTAAACCCAGTTAAAAAAAAAAACTTTTAAAATCAAGAGTTATTTAACTTTTATTTTTCTATCCTTCCAAACTCATCCTATTTCTCTAGCCTATTTTTTTAAAAATAGTTTTTTATTTACCAGATATATGCATGGGTAATTTCACAACATTGACAATTGCCAAACCTTTTGTTCCAATTTTTCCCCTCTTCCCCCCCCCCCAAATTAGCCTATTTCTTAATGACCTGGTCTGATTTCTCCTTATCTTGGCATTCTAATTTGCATTTCAGATCTCTAGATAGTTCTAATCTAATTAAGCATCATCTAATAGAATATGCAACTTCTACTATAAAATGTTCCTAGAGTGAACCCAGGTCATGGCTATGATCCTATGCAATGTCAATTACCATATGAAAAAGAAGCATTATTAGGCTTTGAAAGCCACATTTAAGGAATAACAAAAACGTAAATTCATCTAGTTAACTAGGCTGTAAAGAAGAGAACAAATGCTTTAGATCATCTTTGTATGTTTTAGGCTTTATGTCAATTAATCTTTTGGCCAGGATTAGTAACTACTCATACATGAAAATAAAGGGAAGATAATAGTGGGGATGGGTATAACCACTTGTTGTCACAGGCTCCTAATAATACATGGCTAGTTCATGGAAAGTTATTATGTCACAAATAATGAGTCCCTTGGTGCCCAAGAACAAAGTGACAGTAGCTAATGAGGCAGAACAGTATATGTTATGAAGCAATGACATTTTTTTGAAGTCAGCAATCTGAGATAGAGATCAATAAGTGTTTTTCAGGGCTAATTCACTGGTCATCATTACTGACAAGCTATTAGGGTTAGAGATGAGTTCAGGAGGTTCAGAAGGGAGGCCTAATCTAGATAAGTATTAGAGACTTCAAATGTTTATTATAATAACCCAGAACCTTTCCATATTAATTCTAAATATTTTTCCTAATTATATCTCTCCTCTTTCAATCAATTAGCATTGTCCTTAACCACTGGAAATTGAATTCCTCTTTACTCCCAGAACCAAGGTACCATTTGTCACATCTGTTTTCTCACGTATCCTAATCTACTCATTATTCTGAGCAGAGAATTTTTATACCCACATCCATATGTGCTTCAGTATACAGTTTGTTCTATTTAATATGGTGGATGATGACCTTAACATTCCCTTCCCATTGGCCAGAAGTATTACATGATAATAAGGAATAAAGAAAGAGCAAATATTTGGTTTCTCATCTTGGCTCTGCTACTGACTTAGAGTATGACATGAGATAGGCCTTTTTACTTTTCTATATTTTAGTTTATCTATCTGTAAATAAAAGATAATATTATTTGTTTTACCATTAGTTGATAGGGATATCATGAAGATTCATGAGATAATATTAATATATTGCAGTGTTTCCTTTCAAATGTAACCTTAAAGTCCCTTATACACTAACCACTTGAATCTATAACCAGCTTTAAGATATTGAAAGGACTTTTTCTCTAGGGAATAGACTATGGTCCATGGCCTCTGTATTGGTTTCCATTTCTAACCTATCAACTTCCAATCACAGTATTATTTCAGCCTTTTCTTTTAAAATTGGGCATTCTTAAATCACTAATCCAATAAGAATCTTGGCTGTATAGATACCATTATGTGATGGAGCCTCAAAGAGCATTGACAGAGATGAGGGGATCAGTCAACTAATCAACAAACATTGATGAAAAGTCTACTGAGTACCAAGCCCTTCTGGGCAATGTGAAACAGTAGTTCTTTTCAAGTGAGCAGAGTTATTCCTTAGTCCAAAAAATTTGTGGAAACATGAGAGGCCCCCTTCATGCTTTTTCTTTATGATCACAATATTTGAGATCATTTACTTTTGACTGAAATTTGGTGAAGAACATAATTGGGAAATGTATCCATAGATATATAGATATGTATAGAAATGAAACTGACAAATATCAAGAAGATATACATAATATTTTTGCTGATTTTTTAAAAATAAATTCTTTTCACAATCCAGGTAAGGGAAGTCACTACATTTGTATTCTGATATCATTATCCTAGTTGTTTTTGAAGAACAAAGAGAAATGCATTGAAGTAAACAAAGCCTAGAGCACACATTTAGAAATAGATCTGTCACTTAACCCCTGCCTCAGAAAAAAAAAAAAAAGAAAAAAAAATAGATCTAGGCTGAAAGTGAAACAGTTCTGAGAAATTAATATACTGATTTCAATGACTATCTTTAGGAAGAAATAGAAAATTTGTGGGGGAAATATGTATTATATAGTTATTAGAAATGAGGAAATGACTACTGACTGATAGATAACTTTCTTATCTATATAAAATTGTTCATAAGAATAAACTACACAGATGTTGATGAAGCAGGCAGATTTTTGTCAGCAATATTCTATAATAGGTCATATTTTTACTATCAAAAAATGGATGAGAATAGGAAAAAACTGATCCCATTGTACTTATCTGTTTTGACTATTAAAAAAAAAAACTATTTAATTTTTGTAGAGAAAGTATTTCTTCAAGGGCTCTTCAACAAGGTGTCGGCTGTGTGTATATAATTATATAACATTATTCAATGCCCCATATCAAGTTGGGCATAAGACTTAAAGATATATGTTCACCAGAATTGTTATGAAATCCAAATCAAGTAGAGGTTCCTTATGGGTGATGAATTATTCTCTACTGCTCTTGTTTATAGATGACATTTTAGTGATTGCATTAAGCCCTACAATATCATATAGTAAATTTGATCTATAATTATTTTAAACAGTTTGCCCTAACTATGCTTGCCAAAAAGAAAAAAAGAAAGAGCAAAGAATCAAAGATTTCTATTGTTCAATTTACCAAGTGTATTTGAATGAAGACTGTAAGGATGCGGTTCCCACAAAACAAGAGAAGGGAATTGTAAGGGCCCTTTAAATGGGCGGGCACGGCGCAACAGGATATTTGAGTGGCCCAGAAGTATTCTCTATGGATATAGGACTGCCCTGTGGGTGGGATCTTGGCCATATTGAGATAGCTTCATAATGGGCGACGGCTCTCTTGCTGGTTGGCTGTGTGTGTGACCTCACAGGCCCTTTATAAGCCCACTGCAGACAGCAGTCACTCTCTTTAACCTGGCTCCCTAGCTGGAGTAGCTGAGCCAAGCTGATGGAGCCGTGAGAGGTAAGAAGTTAAAAGTCAGGGCTTCAAGTCAGGGCATTATGTGAGTAGGTATAATAAAGGCTTTTAAGATTACATGTGGCTGTCCTTGAGCTTGTTACCAGTTATTAAACTATAGATTCAAGAAATCATGGCCAGAGACCTTTGAAGGCCTCAGAGGAGGCAAGCGGGGTAGAGTTGACACTGCAAAGGTCTGTTGAGCATAGGATACACTAGTAATTGTAACTGATGTTACAGAAGACTATAAAAGGAATCCGTCAACATTTTTTAACAGAAACTCCAAATAGACAATGAATTAGGCCTGGAATTGAACAGGAGTGAAGAGTAGACTAGGCTGTTCTTAAGAAATTTCAAAGTTTTTTAATGACCCCAAACTTCTCACTGAAAGAAAGGCTCATTTTAAGAACACTAGTAGTCTACTTTTGAGATTAAATACCTGTAAATCATTGAACACAATAGTTTTGAAGATTAAACAAAGGGGAAAAGAAAGACTCACTGGAGAGAAGAGTTCCATATAAACTGCAACATACTAAAAACAAGGAATTTAAAAGGGAAAATCCATATAAAAATCCATGACTAAAGAAAGAAAAGATGGACTTGTTCCAAGGAGAGACAAAAGGATAAATATTAGAAGGTTTCATGTTCCATTGATATCCATAACCAGCATGGTGTGTGTTCTGAATTTATGGAGGGACAAGAGCAATATTTACTCAGAGTGGGAGATATGACTAGAACATCATCTGTATCTTGAAGGGAATATTCCAGTTGATCAATTGATGAATTGATTAATGAATATTATAAATAAAATTAAAATTGATGAGATCATGGATCATTTTGAGTAACTGAATTTACTGTAGATGATTACTTTGATCCCTGGTAAGATACTTCTCTTAAATTTAAGGTTTCAAGCTATAGGTAATGGTCTGTAGTTATGCTTAAATTTCTTCATCCTTTAAATTTTGAAGAGTAAAACATAATAGCTTTTACTAGATAAAAAAGGAGACTGCCACTTGATCTAAAAGATGAATAAGTCAGTCCAAATTATGATCAGCTATTTGGGGCCTCTTGTAGAGGTTATCCAGGGAAAAAGTCAATTGAAAGGATTAAAATGATTCAATTTTGCCCATTTCCTTAGACTTATTATTTAGAAACTGAAACAGCCAGAATGTGTGGTTATAAGTGAAAAAGGGAAAGAGGAAAGAGTGGTTGAGATCTCAATTTTAGGCCAGGAGAACCAGAGAATACAAGGATGAGAAGTTTTCTATATTCTTAATTAAAACAACAAGAAAAATAACAATATCACTATTTTAGATTATTAATTTAGTTTGAAAAATGATGGGAATTTTTTGAGGAGAGATTTCCCTCTAGTTTCTTGAATCGTAAAATGAGGATTTTAATGTGTTCTGGCCTGATGAAGTGTTGTAAGGATTAACTATTAATGTTAGTAAGGCACTTTAAAGATGAAAAGAACTCAGTATCAGAGTTATTGATTTGCTGACTCTCTGGCATTGTTCCTGAAAGTATATCTTTAAGGCAATTCTTCTGGGAGTGATGACTGTATTGGTTCTGATCTAGGATGTTTCTCATTCAGAAGCTCTTTCCAAAAAAGTCAACAATTCAGTAGTTTTCATCTTATTAGAAATGGTATTCATCAGAGAACTCCTAAGGCCTACAAGTTATAATGGGAGACATATGAGGCAACGATTTAAAGATAAAATAAGATTCAGATCAAATTCTGTCAGGACAGTGTATCCAGACACTGTTGATAAAAAAGGTGATTGAACACAATCTACTTGGGAAGTTCCTTTTGTAACAATAGCAAATAAAATATTGCCTTTTAATAAGTGAATGGAAAAAAGCATATCCTCTTTTAAGTAAGCTGGTAAAAGAGATATGCTAATTTCACTTTCTATAAAATCCAAAAATGTTTAGAAAATAGTGGTGGGAGGAGAAATCATATTCCAGAGTTGGTAGACATTTTTGAATATGTGATTTTAATAAAAATTGCACATTCATTTAGAAGAGAAAATCAAATATATTCAACTTTTGGCTACATGTGGGACATGGGGAAGCAATAAGATGATGATTTGGCCTTTTCCTGGGTATAAAAGGGCAGGACATGATAGACCATATGGTCTTCTCCTGACCTTTAATGTTCCTATGTAATGCTGTATTAACAAGGCAACAGACAGACTAAGGAGATAATGCCATCTGGTGCCACAGAGATATGAAGCAGGATAATCTATTAGATAGATAATAAATGAAAGCCTGTTGAAATTATACTCAACTGCCTATGAACAACAAAAAACTGTGCAGAACTTGGTTTTGACACTGAGCTAATTGTGACTGGAAAAAAATGCATGGATGAAATTTGCTAAAACTTCTCTTATAAAAATAAGTGATCAAAACTTCCAATTGGATCTTTATTTATAACAGTAAAAAGTAAAAGTGAATTGCCTCCCACTCTGCCTTGTACTAAAAAGACTGTGAGATTAGAGAAGGATATAGTGACTCATCCATGTCCCATATTCATCATGTCATTGACTAGATATTGAACTATGTCAAGCAACTCAAATGTAGTTAAAGGAAACAATTTACCTTTCATGGAATTATATCATTACCCTTGACTATAGATTTTCATAAAGCAGAAATCAGGGGCTCAATAAAATATTTTACTTTTGAGTTTTAAAAATTGTTTTACAACATATATGTAAGAAAAAGGAAGATAACCGGGTTGTGCGATATGCCAAAGTTTCTGCTTATATACAATCAGAATTTTTTATAGTGTTGTAATATGCAAGAATAAATGATTCAGTGGGTGATTTGCATATGGACTCACAAATACACACAGATACAGGCACATGTACATTCATTGTTGCCTCTGAATGAATTGATTGGACACATTTTCCAAATTCTTATGAACATTCTTAAATTATTATATTCAGCTAATTACAGTCCTCTAGGGTCACATTTCATTTCCTGAAAACTGGTAACAGGCTACCACAGCTGATGAAATGATGTGTTTCCAGACAACTATTGTGCTCTTTGATTAATATAGAAAACACTTGTGTGCTATGATCTCACTGGCTCCCAAATGTTCTAAATGATATGTCTCAACTGGAAGCCATAAAGGTTTTTCCTCAGAGTTAGTGACTTTCCCAGTCTTTAATGGCTGGTTCTTTCTAAATGAAAGGAGTTTTTGGCATATACATTACTACCAGTAAGAATTTTGGTTTTAATGAATGCAAAATGGAAAGAGTCTTGAATTATAGAGATTGAGACCAGAGTCCTGGTTCAGTCATACATTAATCATACATTCATTCATAAACCAAAAAAAATCTTGAACTGGTCATTTATACTCTAATTAAACTTCAGTTTTTTCCACTTAAAATGAGCTATTTGGGTTACATGATCTTTAAAGTTTTCTAATGATATATTAGCAATAATATATCAAAAAGACAGACAGACTTCTACCCATGAGAAAAAGGAAAGCAGTATCATTCCATTGTTCTTAGACTATTTTCCAATATAAAATCACTGAGGTTTTGGATCCTGTTAGTTAATAGAGATAAGTAAAAAGGATTTATAAGTCAATCTATTAACAATCATAAGTAAAAATATTTAAAATAGTAATAATTAAAGAAATTTAAATTAAAGCATCTCTAAACTTTCATCATATACCAAACTGGCAAAAAAAAAGAAAATGAAAAATTCTGGAGGGCAATAAGAAAACAAACATTTAGTGTACTGTTAATGGTACTATAAATTGATATAGTCATTCTGGAAAGCAATTTAAAACTAATGCACCCAAATTTACTAAACACTATGACCCAATTATAGTACTTTTTTATAGTTTATTTATTTTAATACACATTGTTTTATGAATTATGTTGGAAGAGAAAAATCAGAGCAGATGTGAAAAACCATGGGAGAAATTAAAAAAAAAAAAACAACAGAAAAATAACTGAACATAGCATATGTTGACTTTCATTCAGTCTCCTTAGTTCTTTCTGTTGTTGCAGATGACATTTTCTGTGCAAAGTCTATTGGGACTACTTTGGATCACCGAACTATTGAGAAGAACCAAGCCATTCATAGTTGATCATCACACATTCTTGTTGTTATTGTATATAATGTATTCCTGGTTCTGCTTGTTTCACTCAGCATCAGTTCATATAAATCTTTTCAGGCCTTTCTATACTCAGCTTGTTCATCAGTTTTTATAGAATCATAATAATCAATTACCTGCATCTACCACAACCTGCTCAGCCATTCTCCAATTGATGGGCATCCACTACTTTCCAATTCTTTGCTACCATAAAAAGAGCTGCTATAAACATTTGGATATAGACTCAGCAATGGCCCTGCTGGGTCAAAGGTTATTCACAATTTTATAATCCTTTGGGCATAGTTCCAGATTGCTCTACAGAATGGTTGGATCATTTCACAATTCCAGTAACAATACGTTAATGTCCCAGTTTTCCCCCATCCCCTCCAACATTGAAGACTGTCTTTTCCTGTCATCTTTGCCAATCTGAGAGGTATGAGGTAATACCTCAGAATTGTTTTAATTTGCATTTTTCTAATTAATAGTGATTTAGAGCATTTTTTCATATAACTATAAATGGCTTTAATTTCATAATCTGAAAATTGTTCACATCCTTTGACTATTTATCAATTGGGGAATGACTTCTATTCTTAGGAATTTGACACAATTCTTTATATATTTTAGAAATGAGACATTTATCATAAATATTGATTGTAAAGATTTTTCCTCAGCATTGTATCTTCCTTTTAAATTTGTTTGTTTGTTTTGTTTGTGCAAAAATTTTAATTTAATGTAATCCAAGTTGTTCATTTTACCCTTCATAATCTTCATAATGTTCTCTAATTCTTCTTTAGTCATAAATTCCTCCCTTCTCCAAAGATCTGACAGGTAAATTATTCCTTGTTCTACTGATTTGTTTATAGAATCATCTTTTATATCAAATTCATGTACCCATTTAGTCTTTATTTTAGTGTGTATATGATATATAGCTGATTTTCTGACATATTATTTCCCAGTTTTCCTAGGAACTTTTGTTAAATATTGAGTTCTTATTCCAGAAGCTGAAGTTTTTTTTGGGGGGGAGGTATCAAATACTAGATTGTTATAGGCCTTGCTTATTGGGTCTTGTGTATATAATCGAATCCACTGATCTACAACTTCATTTCTTAGCCAGTACCAAATGGTTTTGATATCTGCTGCTTTACAATATAGTTTCAGGTTTGCTATTGCTAAGCCATCATCCTTTGTACTTTTTTTCATTAATTTTTTTTGATTTTCTTGACTTTTTGTTCTACTAGATGAATTTTGTTGTTTTTATTTCTATAAAATAATGTTTTAGTAGTTTGAGTGATATGGTATTGAACAAGAAGACATTTAGACAGAATTGTCATTTTTTTTTTTAATATTAGCTCAGCTTAGCCATGAATACTTTATATTTTTCCAATTGTTTCGATTTGATTTTATTTGTAGAAGAAGTATTTTTTTTTTATTTTGTTCATATACTTCTTGGATTTATATTGGCGGGGAGGTCCCCAAGTATTTTATTTTGCCTATAGTAATTTTAAATGGAATTCCTCTTTCTCTTGCTTGCTGATGGACTTTGTCATAGTGTATTATCCTTCTGATAAGTTGCTGTAATCTCTTTGCTAACATTTTATTTAAAATGTTTGCATCAATATTCATTAGGGAGGTTGGTCTGCAATTTCCTTTCTCTTTTTTGGTCCTTCCTGGCTTAGGTATAATTGCCATATTAGTATCATAAAAGGAATTTGGCAGTACTCCTTCTTAATTTATTTTTCCAAATAATTTACTTAGTATTGAAATGTTCTTTAAATATTTGAGAGAATTCACTTGTGAATCCATTTGGCCCAAGAGATTTTTCCTTAGGGAGTTCATTGATGACTTGTTCAATTTCTTTTTCTAAAATGGGAGTATTTTTGTATTTTATTTTCTCTTCTGTTAATCTGGGCAATTTATATTTTTGTAAATATTTATTCATTTCAATTAGGGTGTCAGACTTGCTGCCAGTTGGGCAAAATATCTCCTAATTATATCTTTAATTTCTTTTTCCTTGGTGGTAAATTCACCCCTTTCATTTTTGACAGTGGTGATTTGGGTTTTTTCTTTCTGTTTTCTGATCAAATTAACCAAAAGTTTATCTATTTTGTTAGTATTTTCATAAAGTAAATTCTTAGTTTTGTAATAATTTTCTTAGTTTCTATTCTATTAAACTCTTCTTTGAATTTCAAAATGTCTAATTTGGCATTTAATCAGGAATTTTTGATTTGGTTTTTTTCTAACTTTTTTTTAGTTGTAAACCTAATTCTCTAAATCTCCTCTTTCTCTATTTTATTTGTCTAGCTAATTAGAGATATAAAATTTCCCCAAAGAACCTCTTTGGTTGCATTCCATAGGTTTTGGTGTGTTGTCATATTATTGTCATTTTCTTGGATGAAATTATAGATTGTTTCAGTGATTTGATGTTTGACATACTTGTTTTTTAGAATTATATTATATTATTTCCAATTGGTTTGTAGTCTATTTTTCCCTGTCCCTTTATTGAATATAATTTTTATTTCATTGTGGTCTGAAAAGAAAGAATTTACTATTTCTGCCTTTTTGATTGTGAGGGTTTTATGCCCTAATGCATTGTCTTTTGTGTAGGTGCCATGTACTATCTAGAAAAAGATGTATTCCTTTCTGTCCCTATTCAATTTTCTCCAGAGGCCTATCATATCTAAGTTTTCTTGGAAACTATTAAGCTCCCTAGTTTCTTTTTTGTTTATTTTGTGGTTGTGATGGGAATGTTGAGTGAAGTCCCCCACCAGAATAATTTTACTATTTCTTCCTGTAACTGGCTTAAAATCTTTTCTAGGAATTTACTTGCTCTATCATTTGGTACATATCCATTTAGTATCACTACTGCTTCATTATTTATGATACCCTTTATCAAAATGTGTAATGTTCAGGCTAGCTTTCTGGAGGTCCTTTGGAAGGGCCTTGATCCCAGTAGGATAGACACTATGAAAATGGACAAGAAAAGAGTCCAAAGTCTTTACTGTCTCTTACATAGTCTGTGTCTGTCATAGTCTGACCTAGTCTCTTCTAGCAGTCTGCCAGTCTGACAAGCTAATTTTCTGTCCCCAATTCTTATATATCCTATTACAATTACATCATTACAGCATACTGATATGTGTGAACTAGAGAACTATTACATCACCATGCTAAGTACTAAGTGCTTAGATATGTAAACTAGATAACCATTGTCTCATCAGTTCTTCTGAGTTAACACCTTGTTTCAAGTATACTTGAAACATACTTCTATATCAAGCATACTTCTCCAGAGTTCTGGCTCTCTACAAAGATGTGCTTTCTTTTCTTATCTCTTTTAATAAGATCTATTTTTACTTTTGCTTTAGCTGAGATTACAATTGCTATCCCTGCTTTTTTTACTTCAGCTGAAACACGATAAATTGTGTTCCAGGCTTTTATCTTTACACTGTATATGTTTCTCTGTTTCAAGTGTATTTCTTGTAAACAACATATTGTAGGACACTATTTTTATCCACTCTGCTATTTGCTTCCATTTTATGGGAGAGTTCATCCCATTTACATTAAAAGTTATGATTACCATGTCTTTATTTTCCTTCATCCTATTTTCTCTTATGTACATAGTTTTGTTCTCTGTTTCTACTCAGTCCTTAATAGTACCCACCCTACCCATTATCTTATCTCTTATCACTCCTCCACCTTCTCTTGCTAGTGCCTTTTTCAGATACTTTTTTCCCCTTCCTTTTCTACACTGTTGATTCTCTCATGCATACTTCTTATTTCTTTTTCATTTTTTTCTTCTACCTCTCTCATTTGTCTTTTGAAGTATTTTATGAGCATTTCCAAGAAGCCTCTTTGGGCTTGACACTAATCTATCTCACTCTTTGAGATTTCTTCTGTAGACATTCTGTTCTACTCTGAGTTTATGTTTTGGTCTGCCCTGTCACCATAGTAGCTGTCTATGGTCAATGTTCTTTTTTATTTCTTGCTCATTTTTTTCCTTTCCTTTTCTTTTTTTTTTTTTTTTCTTTTTTCTTTTTTTTAACTTTTAAAGTTTGGAAGGGGTCGCTTTCCCTACTCTGTTCAGCAAACAGTCTGGTTTCTGAGTTTGCGTTCTGAGCTGGGACTGGAAGCTGCCCTCCTGATTTGCTCCTCTACTGAGCCAAGACTGAAGGTCTTAGTTAATGATTTACTATGATTAAGACTCTCACTCTCACTGACTCTCTCAGAGTTTATCTGACCTGATCTGAACACCCTTTTCACCCCAGTGAGACCAACCTTTTTTGAAATTTTTTTTAGTCTATCTTGAGCTGGAGAACAGTTTCATTCCATCAGATTCTGTTTAGAGACTTGGTTTCATGTTGTTTTCAAGGAAAACTGGGAGAGCTGGTTCAGCTTCCTGACTTTACTCTGCCATTTTGGCTCCATCCCTGCATCTGACCCAGCTACAGTACTACTGAGAATATGCCACCAAAGAGGTGGAATAAAGAACTTTTATCAACAAAAAATATTTACAGAAGTTCCTTTTGTAGTAGCCAAGAATACTAAAGGAATACTCACTAACTTGTGAATGACTAAACAAACTATAACAAATTATGATAAGTGAATACACTGTAATACTCCTCTACCATATGATGATAATATATGTGATTTCAGAGGAAATTGGTGAAGAAACTCTATGACTTGATACAGTATAAAGTAAGCAGAGCTAGGGAAACAATTAATATAATGACACCAACATTAAAAGGAAAAAATAACTTAAGAACTCTAGTCAATGCAATGGGACAAGAGGACTGAAAATGAAATATGATATTTCTTGCCAAAGAGTAAAATCAACAATTAATTATTAAGTGTCTATCACGTACCAGGAACTGTGTTAAAGACTAGTGATACAAAGAAATATATATGTGTAAAGTTCCTTCCCTCAAGGAGCTCACAATCTAAAGCAGAGACAACATCCAAACAACTACATACAAACAAAATGGATACAGAATAAATTGGGGATAACCACAGAGTGAAGACAGTATGGAAGAGGTGATGAATTTAAAAATGTAGAATGACATATTTTTAGACATGCTTAATATATAAATTTGATTTGTTCCATATTTCTTATGTTTTGTCTTTTTATTTCTTTATTTCAATGAAGAAGACATGATGCAGTAGAAAGGAAAGATAATATAATATATAAAATATAATTATAATATATTAAGTATAATACAATGTAGAATTATAAAAACTTCAAAAAATGAAAATGAAAAAGAAACCTAATAAACTTTTAAGAGACTACTGGATTTCAAGAGTCCTTTGAAGCTTTTATTCCCCAACTGAGGTATTCCCACTAAAGGGAATTTTAAAAGTTCCCCTTTTGGGAAGAAAAGCATGTCCAACTGGTTTCCAGTTACAGCTATAACACAATGTGACTATGGACAAATCACTTAATTCATTATGCCTCTGTTTCTGTATCTGTAATGTAGGCATAAGAATGTATGTTGTACAAATTGTCATAAAGATAGAATGACCAAAAGCGAGAACATATTTGGAAACCTAGGTGGTGAAGACTCCACATGGCCAAGAATCTACAGGAGGAAACAGCTTATAAAAGGTCTGTTTCAATCAGAAACTCCAGCACAGACAGCAAAGAGTCCTGGGGTGTTGCTGACTATGTGAGGTGGAATCTACAGCAGTGTTTGCCACTCTGATATGGTTGCAACCCAGCAGATAAGCAAAGAAGTTATAAAACATTCAACATAACCACAAAAGAGCAAAACTCTAGAACCTTATGGAGTTGGCCACAACCACCCAGCACTAAGGACTGAATCAGCATTGACCCAGTGCAGCTGCAACTGCTTGAAAAACCTCTCCCGGCTTAAAGGCAGACTTTAACTGTGATGTTCTGTTTCTCTAAATTATAATCACTCTCTGGGAGCAGATTTCTTGGGGAGATTTTGGAGGCAGTCTTGGCTTCAGTTCAGTTTCAATACAACCAAGAGTTAAAATCCAGATCCTTTGTTGTGTCCTTCAAATATTGTCTCTTCCAAAAATCTTATCTCCTTCACTTGGGCCTCAGCTAGCTTTCTTATAGGCCTCTTTTTCTCTTTGGTTCCCTGATGAGCTCTTGTCAGAATGTCTCTAGCCAGCTTCAGCCTCTAACTCCCTCTGAATCCAAAGCCTCCAGCCAGCACAAAGGTTGAATCTCAAATGACTCTTCCTCTCCCCACTGAATCCTGGCTCCTTATATCTTTCCAGAGAATGGGCTTGTGGGTACTCCCTGGGCTTGTGGGAGCTCCTTAAAAGTATGCTCTCTTAAAGATGTGACTCTCATGTGTGGACCAATGAGTAAAGTCCTTTAAAGGTTTGAACTCCTTTAAAGGTGTGAACTAAATGCATAAGTACCTTATAAGAATCTTAACTTAAAAAAAAAAAAAAAAAAAAAAAAAAGAGTAACCAAGTAAAGATGACTCTGACAAATAGATAGCTTTTATGGTGAAAGAGAAGAACAACTTTCAAACCCTGAGGAGGTTTGAAAATTGTCTTCAGATGAAGCCCAAAAGGCAATATAACTTGGTCTCTTTTACACAAGGCCCTCCTAGAAGAAATTAAAAAGGATTTTAAAAGAGAGCTAGAAGAAAAATGGGGAAAAGAAATGAAAAATTTGCAAGAGGTTGGAAAAGGCAACACAGAAACTATCTGAAGAAAATTCACTACAAAATAGACTTAGTTAATTGGAAAAAGCATATAACTCACTAAAAATACATTTGATATGGAATTGAAAGTGGAAAAAGAAAGCAACTCCCAGAAAGACAGAATTTGTGAAACATAAAAAAGACAATAACTCCTAAAAAAACAGAATTTGTGAAATGGGAAAAAAAATCCATAGGGGGGGGGAAAACTCATTTAAAAATTCAATTGGATAAATACAAAAAGAAGTTTAAAAAAAGTAAATGAAGAAAATAATTCACTACAAATCAGAATTGTATCAATGGAAATGAATGACTCAATGAGAAAACAAGAATCAGTCAAGCAAAACCAAAAAAATAAAAATAAAAAAAAATATTAAATACCTAATTGGGAAAACAATTGATCTGGAAAATAGACCTAGAAGAAACAATCTAAGGATTGTTGGATTCCCTGAAATACATGATGCAAAAAACACCATTGAAGGAGTTCGTAGAACACCTCCTGAAACAGACCCCAAAATTAAAACCCCAAAGAATATCATGGCTAAATTTGAGAACTATTGGACCAAGGAAAAAATTATTACAAGTAGACAGAAAGAAACAATACAAATATCAAGAAGCTACAATAAGGATTACTCAGGACCTAGCAGCTTCCACTTTAAAGGATTAAAGGGCCTGGAATCTGATATTCTGAAAAGTGAAGGAACTTGGAATGCAACCAAGAATAAATTACTGTGCTAAACTGAGCATTTTGTTTCAGGAAAGAAAATGGACATTCAATGAAACTGGTGGACTCCATTTATTTTTAATGAAAAGACCAGAGCTAAACAAAAAATTTGACCTCCAAATATATAACTCAAGAGAAGCATAAAAAGGTAAAAAGAACTCTTTCAGGGGTCGCAGACAGGGAGATAGATATAGGAATCTCCACACCTGTTTTCTCTCTCTCCACTGCCAAAGAGTGATTCCTACTTCTTCTTCTACACCCCCCCCCAGAGCCTCTTTTCATTCACTGTATATGCCCACAGATTCAGCTAGCACAGGATCGTGGGCTGGGTCATTCCCCAAGCATATACTAATAGAGTATAGACCAAATAGTAATTGGCCTCAAGTGCTTGGCTATTCAAGTACACCTCAGGCGCAGCCCTTTATAGGGAGAAGGGAAGGAGTAGGCTAAATAGAAAAAAAAAAAAAAAAACAAGAGAGAGAGAGAGAGAGAGAGAGAGAGAGAGAGAGAGAGAAAGAGAGAGAGAGAGAGAGAGAGAGAGAGAGAGAGAGAGAAATAGTAGGGGAAAGGTATAAGAAAAGGGGAGGGTTTCTAAAGGGGAAGGACTGCTTCAGGCAAGTAGTGCCTATAAGTAAAATACTAGGGAAGAGGGAAACAGGAAAAGGAAAGAGAAAAGTATGATTTGGTGTTATTAAGATGGCAGGAAATACAGAACAAGTAATTTTAATTGTAAATATGAATAGGGTGAACTCTCCCATAAAACATAAGTGGATAGCAGACTGGATTAAAAGCTAGAATCCTATAATATGTTGTTTCCAAGAAACAAATTTAAAGCAGAGCAATACATATAGAGTAAAGGTAAAAGGCTGGAGCAGAATCTACTATGCTTCAGGTGCAGTAAAAAAGCAGGAGTGACCATCCTGATCTCAGATCAAGCAAAAGCAAAATTTGATCTAATTAAAAGAAATAAGGAAGAAAACTATATCTTGCTAAAGGGTATCATAGATAATGAAGCAATATCAATATTGAACATATATGCACCAAATAGTATATCATATAAATTCCTAAAGGAGAAGTTAAGAGATTTGCAAGAAGAAATAGACAGCAAAATTATAACAGTGGGAGATCTCAACCTTGCTCTCTCAGAAGTAAATAAATCAAACCACAAAAATATGAAAGAAGTTAAAGAGGTAAATAGAATACTAGAATAACTAGATATGATAGATCTTTGGAGAAAATTAAATGGAGACAGAAAGGAGTACATTTTTTTCTTGGCAGTTCATGGAACTTATACAAAAATTGTTTATATATTAGGACATAAAGACCTCAAAATCAAATGCAGAAAGGCAGAAATAATAAATATATTTTTTCTGATCACGATGCAATAAAATTACATTCAATAAAGGGCCAGGGGAAAATAGACCAAAAAGAAATTGGAAACTAGATAATCTCATCCTAAAGAACTAATGGGTGAAACAGTAAATCATAGACACAATCAATAATTTAATCCAAGAGAATGGCAATAATAAGACAACATACCAAAATGTGTGGTATACAGCCAAAGTGGTAATAAGAGGAAATTTTATCTCTAGATACTTACTTGCATAAAATATGGAAAGAGAAGATCAATAAATTGGGTTTGCAACTAAAAAAGCTAGAAAACAAACAAATTAAAAATCCCCAATCAAATAACAAACTTGAAATCCTAAAAATAAAAGGAGAGATCAATAAAATTGAAACTAAAAAAAAAAAAACTATTGAATTAATAAATAAAACTAAGAGTTGGTTTTATGGTAAAACAACAACAAAATAGATGAACCTTAGTTAATTTGATTAGAAAAAGGAAATAAGAAAATCAAATTGTTAGTCTCAAAAATGAAAAGGGAGAACTATCACCAATGAAGAGGAAACTAGAGCAATTATCAAGAGTTACTTTGCCCAACTCTATGCCAATAAATTTGACCACCTAAGTGAAATGGAGGAATATCTACAAAAATATAGATTGCCCAGATTAACAGAAGAGGAAATAAATTACTTTAAATAGTCCCATTTTAGAAAAAGAAATAGAACAAGCTATTAATCAACTCCCTAAGAAAAAATTCCCAGGACCAAATGGATTTACATGTGAATTCTACCAAACATTTAAAGAACAATTAACTCCAATACTATATAAAGGTATTTGAAAAGATAGGGAATGAAGGATGCCTACCAAAATCCTTTTATGACACAGACATGGTACTGATACCTAAACCAGGTAGGACAAAAACAAAGAAAGAAAAATTTAGACCAATCTCCCTAATGAATATTGATGTAAAAATCTAAAATGAGCAAAGAGATGACAGATAATCATCCTCAGGATAATGCACCATGACTAAGTAGGATTTGTACCAGCTGGCTCAATATTAGGAAAACTATTAGCATAACTGACTATATCAATAACCAAACTAACAAAAACCATATGATTATCTCAATAGATGCAGGAAAAGCCTTTGATAAAATCCAATACCTATTCCTATTAAAAACACTAGAGAGTATAGGAATACATGGACTTTTCCTTAAAATAGTCAATAGCATCTATTTAAAACCATCATCAAGCATCATATGTAATGGGGATAAATAAGAACCATTCCCAATAAGATCAGGGGTGAAACAAGGTTGCCCACTATCATCGTTATTCAATATTGTATTAGAAATTCTAGCAATAAGAGATGAAAAAGAGATTAAAGAAATTAGAGTAGGTATTGAGGAAACCAAATTATCACTCTTTGCAGATGACATGATGGTATGCTTAGAGCACCCAGAGAATCTACTAAAAATGCACAAGTTTAGCAAAGTTGCAAGATACAAAATAAATCCACATAAATCATTAGCATTCTTATATATCACTAACAAAATCCAATAGCAACAGATACAAAGATAAATTCCATTTAAAATAACTGTTGATAATATAAAATATTTGGGAATTTATCTGCCAAGGGAAAGTCAGGAAGTATATAAGCAAAACTACAAACACTTTCTATACAAATAAAATTAGATCTAATCAATTGGAGAAAGACCAAGTGTTCTTGCATAGATAGAGCAAATATATAAAGATGACAATACTCCCTAAACTAATCTATTTATTTAGTGCTATACCAATCAAACTCCCAAGGAACTATTTTACTGAACTAGAAAAAATAACAACAAAATTCATCTAGAAGAACAAAAGGTCAAGAATTTCAAAGGAATTAATGAAGATTAAAGCAAATGAAGCTGGCCTAGCTGTACCAAATCTAAAATTATATTATAAAGCAGCAGGCATCAAAACCATTTGGTACTGGCTAAGAAATAGAGAAGTTGATCATTGGAATAGCTTAGGTTCACAGAACAAAATAACCAAAGACTATAACAATCTAGTATTTTACAAACCCAAAGGCCCCACCTTTCGGGATAAGAATTCACTAATAATCAAAAACTGCTGAGAAAATTGGAAAGTAGTATGGCAGAAAATAGGCACAGACCTACACCTAACACTTTATACTAAAATAAGGTTGAAATGAGTTCATGATATAGGCATAAAGAATGATAGTATAAATAAATAGAAGAACATAGGATAGTATGCCTCTCAGATGTGTGGAGGAGGAAGGAATTTGTGACCAAAAAAGAATTAGAGATCATTATTGATCATAAAAGATATAATTTTGCCTGTAGTAAATTAAAACGTTTTTGTACAAACAAAACTAATGCAGACAAGATTAGAAGGGAAGCTATAAACTCTAAAATATTTTATATCCAAAGAATCTGATAAAGGATTCATTTCTAAAACATATAGAGAATTGACTCAAATTTATAATCATTCAAGCCATTCTCCAAATGACAAATGGTCAAAGGATATGAACAGACAATTTTCAGATGAAGAAATTGAAACTATTTGTAGCCAAATGAAAAAGTGTTATGGGCCAGAACTTGAAACAAGGTACTAAGTGGAATTGAGGAGTCACTGGTGAAATCCAGTTTAGCACTGATTTAATCCTACAACAAATAATGGTTTCCTACTGATGAAATGATTGGTGTGTAGCATATAAGCAAGAAGCTCTCAGGGCCAGAAAAGACAAGTGCACTAGAAGCTCTCAGAGGCTGAGACAGATTCATTCCATCGTTTACCTTTGTGGTGGCTGGAGACTGAAAGACAAACCTTTGAATTTGGGAGAGATTCAGAAGGCAGAGGAGGAGGCAGGAGTCTCTGCAAGGTGAGAGATAGGCCTCTTAAAAAAAAAAAAAAAAGCTAACGGCTCCAGGAAAGGAGACAAAATTTTGAAGGAGATAATAAAGGATGTGGACTTTAACACCTGGCTGCACTTGTGATGATTACTAAACTGAAACAAAGCCTGCTCCCAGAGATCCCAAAACTCAACCCAGAACATTCTAAAAAGGTACTCCAAATCACTATTTATCAGAGAAATGCAAATTAAGATAACTCTGAAATACCACTACACACCTCTCACATTGGCTAAGATGACAGGAAAAGATAATGATGAATGTTGGAGGTGATGTGGGAAAACTTTGTTAACTACATTGTTGGTGGAACTGTGAACAGATCCAAACATTCTGTAGAACAATCTGGAACTATGCTCAAAAAGTTATCAAACTGTGCATACCCTTTGATCCAGTAGTGTTTCTATAGGTATTATATCCTGAAGAGATTCTAAAGGAAGGAAAGGAATCCACATGTGCAAAAATGTTTGTGGCAGTCCTCTTTGTAGTGGCAAGAAACTGGAAACTGAGTGGATACCCATCAATTGGAAAAGGACTGAATAAGTTATGGTATATGAATGTATGGACTACTATCGTTCTATTAAGAAATGACCAGCAGAGTGATTTCAGAGAGGCTTGGAGAGATCTACATGAACTGATACTAAGTGAAATGAGCAGAACCAGGAGATCTGGTTCTGTAACATGGCAACAACAAGACTATATGATGATCAGTTCTGATGGATGTGGCTTTCTTCAACATTGAGATGATTCAAACCAATTCCACTTGGGCAGTGATGAAGAGAGCCATCTATAGCCAGAGAGAGAAAACCATGGGAACAGAGTATGGATCACAGCATAATTTTCTTACTCTCTCTTTTTTTATTTGCTTGCATTTTATTTTCTTTTTCAGTTTTTCTTTTTCTTCCTTCTTGATCTGATTTTTCTTGTGCAACAAGATAACTGTATAAATATGTATACATATATTGGATCTGACAAGTTTTTGAACCTATTTAACATGCATTGGACTACCTGCTAGCTAGGGGAGAGTATGAGGGGAAGGAGGGGAAAATATGGAACAATATGTTATGCAAGGGTCAATGTTGGAAAAATTACCCATGCATATGCTCTGTAAATAAAAAGCTTTAATTAATAAAAGTTTTTTTTTTTTTTTTTTAAGAATGAAAAAGTAGAACATAAATTAAAACATCTTATAAGAAAAAAACAGATCTGGAGAACAGATGAAGAAGGAAAAATATAAGAATAATTGGACTGCCTGAATGTTGTGACCAAAAAAAGAACTTTGACACAATAATGCAAAATATAATCCCAGAAAAATTGTCTGAGAGTAATAGAACATAGAGGGAAAGCAGAAATAGAAAGAAAAAATCCACCAATCACCACCTAGAATTCAAATTTTTTTTTAAAATGTAAAAAATTGTTTTGATTATATCTGAGAAATATTAAAGAAATAAAATTCAAATATAAAAAATAAAATTTCAAAAAAATAAAGGAGATTATAATAGTGAAGAACATTGAAATTTATGGGAACAGTCAAAGAAGTACTTAGGGACTTTAATATTTCTAAATATACATATTAATAAAAAATAGAAAGAAAAGATCAATGAATTGAATGTGCAATTTTTAAAAAAAATCTAAGAAAAGAACAAATTAAAAATTGCCAACATAAACAGTAAAAGAGAAGTCCTGAAAATTAAAGAGGAGATAAATAAAGTTAAAAGTAAGAAAACTAAAAATAATAATAATAATAAAATAAAAATTTTTTAAAAAGTAAGAAAACTATTGAATTCCTAAAATTAGGTAGTGGTTTCATGAATTAAAAAAAAAACAAAAAACCAAAACCAAAACTAAGTAGATAATGCCTAGGTTAATTTGATTTAAAATAAAGGGGGAAAAACCCAACAACAGCAAATTACTGAAATCAAAAATGGAATGGCAACTTGACCACCAATGATGTTGTAATTAAAACAAATATCAAGACCTATTTTGTCTAATTATATTTAAATAAATCTGACAATCTAAGTGAAATAGATGAATATTTATAAAAATATAAATTGCCCAGATTAACAGAAGAGGAAATGAATATGTAGATAACCTTATCTTAGAAAAAACAAATCAAATAAATTAGCAATAAGTTCCTTAAGAAAATATACCAAGTACCAGAAGGATTCACAAGTGAATTCTACCAAACATTAAAAGAACAATAAGTTTAACATGATATAAGCCATTTGGAAAAATATTCAAATATCAAAATATTCAAAAGAATATTCAAAATATTCAAAGAAGTGCTATAAAATTACTTTTGTGACACAAATATGGTACTAATACCTAAAAAAAAGAGGAAAAACAGAAAAAAAATTAGATCAATTTTGTTGATTTAAGTAAAATTTTAAATAAAATATTAGCAAAAAGATATATATATATATATATATATATATATATATATACACACATATATATATAAACACACATGTATTGGGATATATATATATATATATATATATATATATATATATATATACACACACATACACATATACGTGCATGTGGTGTGCGGGTGTTTGGGTGTGTAAAATCACAAAGATCATACACTATTACCAGGTAGAATTTATACCAAGAATTCATGGCTGATTCAATATTAGGAATACTATCAGCAAATGCAGAGAAAAAACTTTTGACAAAATACAGTTTTCATTCTTATTAAAATATTAGAAATCATAGAAATAAATAAAGATAATGAATAAAGATTTCCTAAAAATGATAGGTAATATTTATCTAAAACTATCAGCAAGTATCATCTGTAATAAAGATTAACTAGAAATCTTTGCAATAAAATCAGGGTGAAGTGAGAATGCCCATTATCACCACTATTATTCAATATTGTTCTAGAGATTATTGGTCTTTCGATAAAACTTGAAAGAATGACCAACAAAGAAACTAAATTAATACTCTTTGTAAATGATATGAAGGTATATATATATAGAGAGAGAATCCTAGGGAATCAGCTAAAATAATAGTTGAAACATTTAGCAGGATTGCATGATATAAAATAAGCCCCTATAAGTCATCAACATTTCCATGCATTATCAAAAAAAAAAAAAAAAAAAAAAAAAAAGTCCAGCAGAAAGAGAAAGAAAGAGAAATGCCACTGAAAATAGTTGCTGACACTATAAAATACCTGCCAAGATGAGCCAAATATTTATATGATGAAACAGTATTTATATTTTTATCCCAATTGCATGAAACTCTTCAAACAATTGAAATCATATCTAAACAATTAGAAAAAATATTGTTACTGGGTTGAACAAACCAATATAATAAAAATAACAATTCTATCAAAATTAATTTATTCAGTGCCATACCAATAAGATTATTGTTCAGTCAACAGCCTTCTCTGACATTTTGCAACTTCATTTGGGGTTTTCTTGGCAAATATATTGAAATGGTTTTCTATTTCCTTCTCTATCCCATTTTACAAATAAGGAAACTAAACAACAGATTTAACCTCAGAAACTTCTTGACTCTAGGCCCAATACTCTATCTAGTAGACCACCTAGCTGCTCAATTATCAAATTATCAAATATTATTTTATAGCAATAGAAAAAGACAGCACCTTCATTTTGAAGATGAAAAGATCAAGCATGCCAAGGTAATTAGTGAAAAGAAAATATTAATAAAGGTGGCTTAGCACAACCAGATCTCAGCTACACAAAGCAGCAATCATCATTTCAATTTAGTACTGTCTAAGAAACAGTCGTGGATCATGAAGTAGAGTAGTTATACAATAAATAACCATAACAATCGAAAGTTTCACAAACCCAAAGATCTAAAATTTTGCAACAGGAAATCACTACTTTACAAAAATTGCTGGAAAAACTGACAAGCAATTTTTTTATAAATTTGACTCAATTCCCTACACATTCAACAAATAAAGCTTTCATCAGAAAAACTTACTTTAAAATTATTTTCACAATTATTATGAACTCCATTTCCATTCTATTTATTTGGTTCTCCCTTTTCTTTTATGCTGTCTCTCTTCAAAAGAATTTTGCTTCTGAACAGCCCTTCCCTAATGTGCTCTGTCTATTAACCTCCTCCCTTTTTGTATATTCTTCCCCTTCTACTTTTCTTCAAGATAAGATATATTTCTATACCCATATGTAGAGTGCATGTTATTTCCTCTTTGAGCCAGTTAAGAAGAGAGTAAGATTCTTTTTTTCCAATCCTCCTCTTTCCATTCGCTTTAAAACATTTTTTTTTGCTTCTTTTATGGCAGATAATTTATTTCATCCCTCTTCTCTTTTCTCTTCTCCCAGTACATTCCTCTCTCATCCCTTAATTTTATTTTTAGTATTATCCTTTCATATTCAACTCACATCTAAGCTCTCTGTCTATATATGTTTCTTTTAGTTGCCACAATAATAAGAAACTTCTTAGGAATTATAATATCATCCACCCATGTAGGAATGTAAACAGGTAGTATTATTTAGCCCCTATGATTTCCCTTTCCTGGTTACCTCCTTATGCTTTTCCCCAGTCATGGATAAAAATCAATTTTTTAATCAGTTCTAATCTTTTCATCACAAATGCTTGAAAGTCCTCTTTTTAATTGAATATCCCTGAAGGATTATGAGTTTTGCTAGATGATTGCTAGATGATTATTGGTTGTAACCCTAGTTCTATTATTTTCTGAAATATTATATTCCAAGTACTCTGATTCTTTAAAACAGAAACTGCTAAATCTTATGTTATTCTGAGTATGGATCTACTATATTTGAATTATTTCTTTCTAGAAGCTTGCAATATTTTTCTCCTTGACCTGAAAGCTCTGGAATTTGCCTATAATATTCCTTGGAATTTTCCTCTTGGGATCTCTTTTAGGAGGTGATCTGTGGATTTTTTTAATTTCTATTTTCCCCTCTGGTTCTAGAATACAAGGACAATTTTCCTAGATAATTTCTTAAATGATGATGTCTAGGTTCTTATTTTCATCATGGTTTTACATAAACCAATAATTTAAAAAATTATCTCTTCTGAATCTATTTTTTAGGCTAGCTATATTTCAAATGAAAAATTTCAGAGACAGCCAAGATGATGGAGAGCAGACATGGCTTTCTATGACCTCCTCTGACCTTCAATGAAACCAATAGCAGATTAAGCTTCTGAACTAGTTTTGGAGTGACAGAACCTATAAAAATTTAGAGTACAATATTTGCAGAAGAAGATACTTTGGAAAAATTTTAGAACAGTTCTGTTTCAATTGACCAGGGGGTCAATCTGTGGAGCCCAGACCACAGCATAGGAAGTCCAGGGCAAGGATGGGGGGGTGCACCAAGGAATTTTCTGTAAGGCTCTTAGGCTATTTTGTCCTGGTTGTAAGTGGGTGGTTTAGCAAATTTGCGGCAAACTACCCAAAAGCAAATACAAAAGGCAAATTTGTAAGCCACAGGAAACTTAGGACCTGGCCACAATTACTTGGAAGTCAGATAAACCAGCCCCAGGACAAACTAAATAGGTTGTTACTTGTTTGCCTTATGGGGCAGAGTTCAAACCTTAAAATGGAGCAAGAAAGCAAAAAGAACTCTGATCATAAAGAACTTTTATGGAGAGAGAGAGAGAGAGCAGACCACAAACCCTAAGGTTCCTAAGGGCAAATCAACTCATGATGAAGCCCCAAAGGGAGATTGACCAGGTTTCCATTTCACAAGGCTGTCTTGGAAGATTTCAAAAACAATCTTAAAAGAGTGTTAGAAGGAAAATGAGGAAAGGAAATGAGATCTTTGTAAAAGTGTATGGAAAAGGAAAAACAAAAATTATCTGAAGAAAATTCTTTTAAAAATTAGATTTGATGAAATGAGAAAAGCATATAACTCCTTAAAAATAGATATAAAAAGATACCAATTCATAGAAAGACAGAACTTGTAAAATTGAAAAAATGCAATGAACAAAACAATTCAATTGGCCAAATACAAAAGGAGCTAAAAAGCTAACTGAAGAAAATAATATACTAAACATTACAATCAAACAAATGGAAGTTAATGACTCAATAAGATTTCAAGAATCAGTAAAGCAAACCAAAAAAATGAAAAAATAAAAGAAAATATGAAATATCACCTAGGAAAAACAACTGACCTAGAAAATAGATCTAGAAGAAATAATCTAAGGATTATTGGACTTCCTGAAAACCAGGATGAAAAAAAAAAAAAAAAAAAACATTATCTTTCAGGAAATCATCAAGGAAAACTGCCCTGATGTTTTAGAACCAGAAAGTAAAATAGCCATTGAAAGAATTCACTGATCACCTCCTGAAAGAGATGCCAAAATGAAAACTCCAAAGTATATTGTGGCTAATTTTCATAACTATTCAACCAAGAAAAAAATATTACAGCCAGAAAGAAACAAGTCAAATATCAAGGAGCCACAATCAGGATTACCCAGGATTTAGCAGCTTCCACCTCAAAGAATTGAAGGGCCTGGAATTTGATATTTCAAAAGAAAAAGGAACTTGGATTGCAGCGAAGAATAAACAATACAGCTAAATCAAGCATTATCTTTCAGGGATGAAGATAGACATTAAATGATATAGGGTAAGTCCATTTATTTCTAATGAAAAGACCAAAGCTAAACAAAAAATTTGGTTTCCAAATACAGAACTCAAGAGATACATAAAAAGGCAAAAAGCAAAGAACTCTTGAGAGCTACATTTCTGTTATGGGTATAGAGAATGTAGGTATAATTTGATTTTATTATGATAATATGAAAAAGAAACTAGAGGTAGAAAGGGTATTGTACTGGAAAAAAAGGAAAATGGAAGTAAAATGAGAGAACTTGAATCCATGATGAGGCAAAGAGGGGAATGAATATTGTGTGAATTTATTCTCATCAGATTAGTCTAAAAGAGAGAATATCAGACATATTTGGCTTCACAGAGAAATTTGTCTCACCTTATAGGGAAATGGGAGGAGAAAGAGGGAAAAAAAAGGAAGGCTAATAAAAAAAGAAAACAGAAGTAATAGGGGAAAGATATAAAAAAGGAGGAAGGTCTGTAAACAGGGAAGACTGTTTGAAGGAGGTAGTGGTGAGAAGCAAAATATTGGGGAGGAGGGAAGGAGGAAAGGAAAGAGAAAAGCATAACTTGGGATAAATAAAGTAGCAGGAAATACAGAATTAGTTATTTTAACTGTGAAGGAGAATGGGATAAACTCTCCTATAAAAAGAAAGTACATAGCAGACTGGATTAAAAGCCAGAATTCTACAATATGTTGTATACAAGAAATACATTTAATTCAGAGTTATACATTCAGAGTAAACATAAAAGGTTGGAACAGAGTTTATTATGCTTCAGGTGAAGTAAAGAAAAAAAAAGCATGGGTAGCAATTCTGATTTCAGATCAAACAAAAGCAAAAATAGACTTAATTAAAAGAGATAAAGAAGGAAACTACATCCTACTTAAATGTACCATAGATAATGAAGTAATATCAATATTAAATATATATGCAGCAAGTCCTATAGCATCCAAATTCATAGAGAAGAAATTGAAAGAGCTGGAAGAAGATGTAGACAGCAAAATTATACTAGTGGGGAATAATGACAACAATGAGATAATATATCAAAATTTGTGGGATGCAGCCAAAGCAATTAGACGAAATTTTATATTTCTAGATGTTTGCATAAAATAGAGAAAAAGAAGATCAATGAATTGGAAATAAAGAACCAATTAAAAACTCTCACTTAAATAGCAAGTTGAAATTCTGAAAATAAAAGGGGAGATTAATAAAATTGAAAGTAAGAATTAATAAATAAAACTAATAATTGGTTTTATGGGGGAAAACCAGTAACATATATAAACCTTTTGTTTATTTTAAATTGATTAGAAAAAAGAAAAAAGAAAATCATTAGTATCAAAAATGAAAAGGGAGAATTTTCCACCAATGAAGAGGAAATAAGAGCAATAATTGAGTTATTTTGCCCAACTACATACCAATAAATATGATAATTTAAGTGAAATGGAGGAATATCTACAAAAATATAAATTAACCAGGTTAAAAGAAGAGAAAATACATTATTTAAATAATTCCATTTTAGAATAAGAAATAGAACAAGCTATTAATCAACCCTCTAAGAAAAAAATCTTCAGAGCCAGATGGATTTACATGTGAATTCTACCAAACATTTAAAAAACAATCAATTCAATACTATATAAACTATTTGAAAAATAGGGACAAAAAGACTCCTTTCAAATTCCTTTTATGACACAGATATGGTGCTGATATATAAATCAAGTAGGATGAGAACAGAAAAATAAAATTACAGACCAATTTCTTAATGAATATTGATGCAAAAATCTTGAATAAAATATTAGCAAAGAGATTACAAAAAGTCATCCCCAGGATAATACATCATGACCAAGTAGGATTTATACCAGGAATGCAGGGCTGGTTCAATATTAGGAAAACTGTTAGGATAAGTGACTATATCAATAACTAAAGTAACAAAAATCATATGATTATCTCAATAGAGGCAGGAAAAACATTTGATAAAATCCAACACTTATGCCTATTAAAAATTCTAAAGGATATAGGAATAAATGGACTTTTCCTTAAAATGATCAGTAGCATCTATTTAAAACCATCAGCAAGTATCATATATATGTAATGGGGACAAAGTAGAGCTATTCCCAATAAGATCAGGAGTAAAACAAGGTTGCCCACTATCACCATTACTATATTGTATTACAAATGTTAGTTTTGGCAATAAGAGAAGAAAAAAAAAAGATTAAAGGAATTGGACTAGGTAATGTGGAAACCAAATTATCATTCTTTGCAGAAGATATGATGGTATTCTTAAAGAAATCTAGAGAATCAACTCAAAAACTACTAGAAACAATTCACAAATTTAGCAAAGTTGGAGGATACAAAATAAATTCACAGAGATCATCATCATTTTTATATATTACCAACGAAGTTCAGCAGCAAAGTTACAAAGATATTTCATTCAAAATAACTGTCAATAGTATAAAATATATAGGAATCTATCTGCCAAGAGAAAGTCAGGAACTATATGAACACAACTACAAAACATTTTCTACACAAATAAAGTCAGATCTAATTAGTTGGAAAAATATCAAGTGTTCATAGGTAGTCTGAGTGAATATAATAAAAGTGACAATAATATTTAAATTAATCTACTTATTTAATGTCATACCAATCAAACTCCCAAGAAATTATTTTACTGACCTAGAAAAATTACAACAAAATTCATCTGGAAAACAAAAGACCAAGAATTTCAAGGAAATTAATGAAAAAAAATGCCAAACTTAAAATTATATTATAACGAAGTGGTCATCAAAACGATTTGTTACTGGCTAAGAAATAGAGTAGTCTATCAATGGATTATGTTAGGTTAACAGGACAAAATAGTCAATAACTATAGCAGTCTAGTCTTTGACAAACCCAAAGACCCCAGCCCAAAACTCCTGGGAAAATTGGAAACTAGTATGGCAGAAACTAGACAATAACCCATACCCATGTCATATACCATATACCATATATTAAGATAAATTAGACTTAAAGAATGATATTATAAGCAAGTTAGAAGAACATAAAATAGTTTACCTCTCAGATCTGTGGAGAAGGAAGGAATTTGTGACCAAAGAAGAACTGGAACTCATTGTTGAACACTAAATAGATAATTTTGATTATATCAAGTCAAAAAGTTTTTGTACAAACAAAACTAATACAGACAAGATTAGAAGGGAATCAATAAATTGGGAAAACATTTTTACATTTAAGTGTTCTGAAAAAGGTCTCATTTCTAGCATATGTAGAGAATTGACTCAAATTTATAAGAATTCAACCATTCTTAAAATTATAAATGGTCAAAGGATATGAACAAACAATTTTCAGATGAAAAAAATTAAAACCATTTCTAGTCATATGAAAAAGGTGCTCTGAATCCCTATTGATCAGATAAATGAAAATTAATACAAATTGGAGATACCACTACACACCTCTCAGATTGGCTAAGGTGACAAGAAAAGAAATGAATGTTGGAAGGGATGTGGGAAAACTAGGACATTGATACATTGTTGGTAAAATTGTGACAGGATCCAGCCATTCTGGAGAGCAATTTGGAACTATGCTCAAAAAGTTATCAAACTGTGCATACTCTTTGATCCAGCAATGTTACTACTGGGCTTATATCCCAAAGAGATTTTAAAGAAGGGAAAGCGACCTGTATATGCAAAAATGTTTGTGGCTGTCCTTTTTGTAGTGACAAGAAACTGGAAACTGAATGGATGTCCATCAGTTGGAGAATGGCTGAATAAGTTATAGTATATGAAGATTATGGAATATTATTGTTCTATAACAAATGATCAGCAGGATGATTTTAGAGAGGCCCAGAGAGACTGATTCTAATGTATTGATTCTGAATGAAATGAGCAGAACTTGAAGATCATTGTACATGACAACAACTGATCAATTCTGATGGACGTGGCTCTTTCCAACAATGAGATAATTGAGGCCAAATCCAATGATCTTGTGATGAAGAGAGATATCTACATTCAGAGAGTGGAATATGGGAACTGAGTGTGGATCACAACATAGCATTTTCACTCTAGTTGTTTGCTTGCATTTTAGTTTCTTTTTCATTTTTCCCCCTTTTGATCTGATTTTTCTTGTGCAGCAAGATTATTTTGTTAAGGGACAGGTCATATGGCGCTTGAACGTGGGGTATAAAAAGTACAATTACAAGAAGAAGCAGCAGTGTTTCAGAGCTGTTCATGAGAAGGATCCTTCCACAGTTCCTTCGGTAACCCTTGGGGAAGGAAAGGAATAAGAGCCCTGGTAAGGTTTTTTTTAGTTGGGGTAATCAAATGAGCCAACATATCAAAGAGCCGAGCCAGGAGACTTTTGAAAAATGCTTGTTCTGACTATAGTCAGAAAGTTTGTCTCCATGATAAGATCAAAACCTTCCACAACCATCCATTCCCCAATGTGCTGACCATGCTGTGAGGGAAAAATAACAGCAAACACACACACACACACACACACACACACACACACACACACACACACACACACAAACAAAAGACGAGGAATTGTTAAGGGAACTGTCAATTCTCCAAGAGCCTCCATAGCTGTGAATCATAACACCTGAAAGAGTTGCAAGGTAGCCTTTGCTGACACAGGTGTTGAGGACTGAGAATGAAATAAATTGTTGGCAGAGGGAAGAGGAGAGAGTCAGAGAACAGCAAGACTGCCTTTCAGTCTCCTTGTATCGTCCTCTCACAAGAGGAGATCCATTCTGTAGGTGTGGGTTGGATCTCCAGCAACCACTATCTGGTGACCCCAGTAGCACAACAATTATTGTATAAATATGTATATTTAACATATATTTTAACATGTTTAACATATATTTGATAACGTGTCATCTATGGGAGGGGACTGGGGGAAGAAGGGGAAAATTTGGAATACAAGGTTTTGTAAGGTGTTGAAAAATTATCCATGCATATGTTTTGAAAATGAAAAGCTTTAATTTAAAAAAAATGAAAAAATCGCAGTTTTATATTTTTTCATTCTTTTATTTTATTTTTTCCTGATTTCTCATAAAGTTATTAGCTTCCATTTGTTTAATTCTAATTTTCAAGGAATTATTTTCTTCAGTGATTTTTGTGCCTTTCCCATTTGGCCAATTTTGCTTTTTAAAGCATTATTCTTTTCAGTAACTTTTTGTACTTCCTTTTGCAGCTCTCTTGATTCTCTTCCCAATTTTTCTTCTATCTCCCTTACTTTATTTTCAAAATCCATTTTGAGCTTTCCAAGGTCTAAGAATAATTCTTATTTTTCTTGGAGGATGAGCTTTGACTTTATATTCTTCTAAATGTGTTTTCATCTTTCTTGTCGCCATAGTGACAAGAATTTTTTTTTTTCTGTTTGCTCATTTTCCCAGTCCTTTAACTCTATTAAAAGATAGCTCTATTTCTAGGGTGGAGAGTGCAATACCCCAAGCTTCAGGAGTTTTGTATACCTGTTTTTCAGAGATCCTTTTAGGATCTTTAAGTTTTTAGTTCTTCCAAGACATTATGATTCAAAAAGAAACTTGTTTGAGTGATCCTAAGTACTCTTTTCTGCCGTAGAACTGTGAGGTGTGCTTTCACTCCACTGTGACTGTAAATTCTATTGCACAGTCCTTCCTCGGGGCTAGTAAAGAAACCTCTGTCTGATCAATTCAACACCCTTACCATCTGTGGGCTGAGGTCTCTGGATCACCACTGCTGCCACCACCATTGCTACTACCTCTGCTGCTACTGCTGTTGCTCCTGCTGGTTCAGTGACACTCAAGGCCTGCTCCTGGTGACTTGGGCTCCCAAGCCATTGTCACCCTAATGAGACTAACCTTTCCTGCTTACCTTCCGAGTTGTCTTTGGTGGTCTGTTGGCTGACAGGTTTGCAAACCACCAGGGCTGCCTCCGACTCAAGAGCTCCAAGATGTGCTCTTGGTTTGCTGGGTCTGGAAATGCACTGGGCTCCCACTCTGCTGTAACAGACTTTTCTTGCTAATCTGCTAAATTGTCTTTGTTTGAAAAATTGTCCTACTCTTTCTTTTTGTTAGTTCTGATAGAATCATTATTTAACACAATTTTGAGGGGTTTAGAAGGGAGTTCAGGCAAGTCCCCTGACTTTACTCTGCCAAAGTAGCTCCATCTTCTGCCTAATAGTTTGCAAAAACTAGGTATAAACCAGCATCTCACACTGTATACAAAGATAAGGTCAAAATGGATAAATGATTTAGATTTAAAGCATTATAGTATAAGAAAATTAAAGACATATAGAACATTTTACCTGTCAGATTTATGGGTTAAAAATATATGATCCAATAAGAGCATTATAGGATGTAAAATGAATAATTTTGTTTACATCAAGTTAAAAAAGCTTTTCATAAACAATATCAATATAGCCAAGCTTTTTACATAGGAGTAACTTTCTCAGTTAAAGAACTAATTTCTCAACTATATAAAGAAATGAACAGAATTTATAAAATAGTGAGTCATTCCTTAGTTGACAAATGGTTAATGGATATGAATGGATATATAATTAGATATATATATGTATATATGAATTATAAAATTAAATCATATGAAAAAATTCTATTAAGCAATATTGATTAGAAAAATGCAAATTAAAACAGTTCTGAGGTACCACTTCATACCTATCATATTGACTAAAGTGATAGAAAAATTTAATAACAAATATTGGAAGCTATTCAGAAAAATTGGAACACTAATGTACTCTTGGTGAAATTGTGAATTGATCCAAAAATTCTGTTGAATAATCTGGAACTTTATTCAAAGGGCTATAAAACCATACATACCTATTTACACAGCAATACCACTACTAAGTCTGTACCCAAAGAAATCAAATGGTAAAAATATATAGAAATATTTATCACATTTTTTGTGGTGGCAGGGAATTAGAGATTGAGGAGATGCTGAGCAGTTGGGGAATGGCGAACAAGTACTGATGAAATACAATTATGTTATAAGAAATAATAAACAGGATAATTTTTCAGGAAAATAAAAACAACAGTCTCAGAAGTCTTAGATGAAATGATGCAAAGTGAAGTGAGCAGAATTTATCTATCATCATTGTATAATGACTAACTGTGAATCAAATCAGCTATTCTCAGTAATATTACAATCTAAGACAATTCCAAAGGATTTATGGGGGAAAATTTTTATCCACCTTTGGAGTAAAATTGATGAAGTCTGAACACAGATTGAAGAATACTTATTTACTGTATTGTTTTTGTGGTTTTTGTTTATTTTGCATTTTCATTTGTGACTAATATGGAAATATTCTGTGTGATTATATAATTCTTGTCTATATATAACTCTTTGCCTTTTCAAAGAGGATGGAAAGGATGGAGGGAGGGAAAAATATGGGACTTTTTCTTTTTACAGTTTTCAGATAAATGAATAACAAATTTGAAAAATTGAAGAAAATTGAAAAATTAAAAATAAATAATAAAGCGACCAATTCCCAAAGTAGTATTTTTTTTTCCACATCATAGTTACTCATCTTGGCAACCTTTGGAAGTTTGTTAAAAATTGAAGTTAGTATACCTTTGGAATCTAATACTTAACGTGCAACAAGAAAATTGGATTTACACACATATATTGTATCTAGGTTATACTGTAACACATGTAAAATGTATGGGATTGCCTATCATCTAGGGGAGGGAGTAGAGGGAGGGAGGGAGGGGAAAATTTGGGAAAATGAATATAAGGGATAATGTTATAAAAAAAATTACTCATGCATATATACTGTCAAAAATTTATAATTATAAAATTAAAAAAAATTAAAAATTAAAAATTGAAGTTAGTAGAATTATTCTATATCTACTTCTTCTTAGCAAACAAAAAGAGAATTCAGAGAGTTAATGGAGTACAGAGCATGTAGTATTTGCTTTCTTCTGTTTGAAATCAAACATCTGATCTTTATTTGAGGTGACAGGTTTAATGCTTTTCTTCTCTGACAAATTTTGATCTGAAGAGGAATGCAAACACTTAAATTAGTGTGGTTTTCCAACCTACTAATCCAGGAAGCCAATATTGGCAGCTTTTCATTCCCTAATGAACAGCAGAATGGTGATCCAGTGCCACTTACTTTAGGCATGAAGTGAAGGAGAGACAAGCCTTTTTGTATAGCTTTGATAGCATTTTTTTTACTTGAACCTAAATAGTAGTAGTTACTTAATAAAGCTAGCATTAATTTCATGTTTTAAGGTTTTAAGATGTACTTTATAAATATTTTCTCATTTGATATTTACATAAGGCAAACTAAGTGAGTCTTATTGCTATTCTTTTTTTTGCAGAGGAGGAAGCTAAAACATAGAGTAAGAGCCTTGTTCAGGGTCAAATAGAAAGCATGCAAGGCAGGATTTGAACTCAAGTCATCTCTGCCATAAGTTCAGCACTCTATTCACTATGCCACTTACCTGTCTATCTCATCTGCTAAAGAATATTTCACCCAATTTCTGCAAGGTATTGTATTAGATGATGAATATACAATGACAAAAATGAATAGCTCTTTTCTTGGAATTGGAGAACATGCAACTGGAGAGATATAACATATACATAGATAAGAATGCAAGATAATTTGATGTGGGAGAAAATATTAAAACCTTGAGGAAAATGGAGGCACTTCAATGAAAGCTGAGCTTGAAGGACCATAAGGTTCTAAGACATGAAGATGAGAAAGCAATATTTTCTGTGTGTGAGATAGTTTGTCCATTGGCAGAGATTTAGAAGGTAGAATACTATCTGAGGAAGAGTAAGTATGCAAATGTGCTAGTTGATATAGTGTTTAAAGGAGAGTCTTATAAAATAATTCTAGAACCAGAATACGACTTTAAATAACAAACTAAGAAATGTGTAGTTTATCCTAACTTCAAACGGAAGCCATGAATGATTAGAGCAAAGGAGTGATTATTTATTTATTTATGTATTTAGGCAACTGTGTGGAATGTAAATTTGAGAAAAGAGAGACAGGAAGTAACTTTGTCTTATGATGAAAACTGATTTTCACCACCTCTTCAAGAGAGGAGTACTGGAAGATAAGAGTCACAATCAATCCAAGATACCAATCAACTATTCCAATGAGGTTGGGGGAGGAGGAAGTATAAATAACACAAGAAATTCATCAGTACACATATATTGACTGAGCTCTAAGGATCCTTAGCAATGCTGACTTTTTTCTTTTATTTGTCATAACTTGATTCCTAACAAAAATTAAACATGCAATTTATCCACAGATAATGCATATTTGGATCTATACTTCATAGGCAATCTCCATAAGAATTCCTTAACCTTTCCTATTGTGACAATAGAACGCATATTCAGATACTCTAAAGCCACTGCCATAATGTTTCCAAGAATAAGCATATGGTTTTTACTTTACCAATTATTTTATTCTATTTTCATTATTTAGGGATTGCTTTGTGCTCACTTATATATTCTCAATTTTGAGAAGTTTGCTGATTAGCAAGAGAATCCAAGATGATAGTAAAAAGCCTTAAGGTCATCATAGCTTGAGAATAACGAGTATGTTTTGCCTTAGAGAAGAATATCAGGAATATATGACATGATGACTGTCTTATATCTGAAGGGCTATCATCTGGGAGAGAGATTAGATTAGGTTTTTATTTTTTTTACATTTATTTCTGGAGGAAAAATATCAGTAGAAATGATAAAAAGTTGAAAAACAGTCTAATAATTATGCTTAAAGGAATAGGCTGCCTTGGAAAGTAGTGAATTCCCTACCAGAAATCTTCAAGCAAAGACTAGGTAGCCATATGTTTGGTACATTGTAAAAAATACTCTTTTTCATATATCGGTTGCAGTCTATGGCTTTCTAACTCTGAAATTTTGTTATTTGGTGACATTTAGAATTTTCCAAAGAAGATAAGAAGAGCAATAGAAAAGGCAATTGCTCTATGTAACCATTAAAAAATGAAATTGTATACATTATATTTAGGGAGCATAATGCAAATTTGAATTTCATAAGTAAATCTTGTTTCATTCAAGTTCAGTGTATGCTGAAGACTATTTTTAATAGTATGAAGTCAACATATTTTAGAGTATGCAATTTCCAAAGGGTAATGTTTAGAATATTTAAATTTTAATAATCCTACTACAACAGTATGTCCCATTAAAGAACAAAGTATTGTAGCTACCGAAAGAAAGAAAGATCCTACAAATAAACAACTTAGCTCTTAGAACAATTTGAATTTTAAATTATTGTTTAGAGTGATACTTGGTGTGTTCATACTGCAGATCATACATAAAATCATAATTCTAGATCTCAAGTGCAGGTGTCCTTTTTCCCCTTATTCTTGGCAATAACTGATGGGACAGTTAGAAAACAAATAGTTATGTAGCATATTTACCTTATACTATTACAGATTACCAATGGATACTTTTGTAAGTATAAAGTATTACAAAATTTTAAAAATAGAAAAAATTGAAGATTTTACTTTTACAACTATTACTATGAGGAGTCTTTTTAAATAAAAAAAGGCATAGAAATGGTTATTTTAAATTAGATGATTTCAATTTCATAAGATTAAATTTATTATTATTATTATTATTATTGTTTTATTTATTTATTTTTTGCTGAGGCATTTGGGGTTAATGGTCATGGTCATATAGCTAGGAAGAGTTAAGTGTCAGATACTATATTTGAACTCAGGTCCTCCTGACTTCAGGGCTGGTGCTCTATTCACTGTGCCACCTATCTGCCCTCTAATTTTTTTTTTCCAGAAAGAATTGGCTAGGAAAAGAGAAAAATCTACAAATTGGAGTAAAATGTTTGCTCATTTTTTTCTTTTTTAAAAAAAATTATTTAAAAAAAGAATAGAAAAAGAAAAACAGAAAATGAAAGCAAAACAGAATATTGTCAAATGCCTAGCAGAAAATCAGGGAAAATTCAAAATATATAACAATAAATAACCAGTTTTTTTTAAAAAGGATATATAATAATAGAATAAATTATATTCCTGATTATCCATCTTTTTTTTGGCTTTCTTGTAAGTTATTCTTTTGTTCTTTTCTGCATACTATTTTTTTTTATTTTATTCTTTTTTTCCCCTTCCATTTCTCCCATATCCCTCAAGTAGGTTATAGTTAAGCATAGATATATGTTTTATATACACATACATATACCATCAGACCTATCCACAGTCCCACTCACATATACATATATCCATATACACACATACATAGAACAATATATATATACTCAGATACATATATAAATGCACTTACCCAAATGTAAACAATAGTAGTTTGGCTGACATATAATATAGATTTCTCTCTTGATTGACCCTTTAAGTTTGACTTATCTCTTCTTTCCTATCTGTGTTAACTCTTCTGCTTTAATTCTGTTCCTTAACTTGCCTAGCTATTACTTAACCTTTCCCCACCCATTGATTTCTCTCTTATCTTCTTCCAAGACTCTTTGCTTCCCCTTCCATCTATCCCTTCTGCCTTATTTTTTATAGATTTTGGAAGGTACTATGCTTTTCATGATATATATGTGGTGTTATCAATTTAACCCTTTCCTGATGTGAGTAGGTTTGAACTATGAGCCCTCCTTTCCCCTCTAATGCCTGTATTTATTCTTCCTCTGCACCTCATTTGTATAATTAATTACTACTTTTAAATTTTACATTTCCAATCTTTCTTTTGAGCTATCCAATTACTGGTGACAATCTTTAACACTTTGTTAAATTCCTTGAAATTGATTGGTGATTTTTTTTTTTTTTACTTTTATATTTTTGATATTTACTTTTATATGTTAAATTTTCTACTGAGTTCAGGTTTGATTGAAAGAAAGTCCAGAAAATCTGCAAATTGATTGAATGCCTTTTTGTTCCCCCATCCAATATTCTAGACAATTTTGAGGGTTTTGGCCACAGGCCTAGTTCTTTTGATTGCCAGTATATATAATTCCAGAACCTGAGATCTTGCATTGTGGCTGCTGCTAAGTCTTCTACAATTTTAGTTGTAGTGTATTTTAATGTTTTTTCTTGTTTTATGCATATTTTTTCTTTTATATGGGATTTTTGAAATTTGGCAATAATATTCCTATGTGTTTTCGACAAAGAATCTCCTGGAACTGATCATTGGTGGGTTTTTTCTATTTTTACTTTCCCCTCCTGTTCTATCCCTCTAGGACAATTTTCTTTGATTACTTTTTGCATTATTATGTCAAGATTCTTCTTTTTCTTTCTTTCTTTTTTTTTAATCAGAGCTTTCAAGTAGTCCAATTATTCTTTTATATTCTCTTCTTGAACTCTTCTCCAGATCTCTCATTTTCCTTATGTTTCACAATCTGTTTTGTTTTTATATCCTTTATATTCTGTTTCATTACTTCTTGATGTCTTATATCTTCACTGGCTTCCCCTTGTCCAATTCTAATATTTTTTAATTAAAGCTTTTTATTTTAAAAATATATATGTGGATAATTTTTGGCATTCACTCCTACAAAACCCTATGTTCTCATTTTTGCCTCCTTTCCTTCTCCCTCCTCCCTCAGTCAGGAAGTGATCCAATATATGTTAAACATATGCAATTCCTCTATACTTATTTCCAAGAATATCATGTTGCACAAGAAAAATCAGATCAAAACAGAAAAAAAATGGGAAAGAAAATAAAATGCAAGCAAACAATAATAAAAAGAGAAAACACTATGTTATGGTCAATATTCAGTTCCCACAGTCCTCTCTCTGGGTATAGATGGCTCTCTTCATCACAGGACCATTGGAAATGGTTTGAATCATCTCATTGTTGAAGAGAGCCATGTCAATCAAAATTGATCCCTCTATAATATAGTTGTTCTTATATATAATGATCTTCTGGTTCTGTTCATTTCACTTAGCATCAGTTCATGTAAGTCTCTCCAGGCCTCTCTGAAATCATCCTTGCTGATCATTTCTCACAGAACAATAATATTCCATAACATTCATATGCTATAACTTGTTTAGCCATTCTCCAACCGAGGAGATTTACTCAATTTCCAGTTTCTTACCACTACAAAAAAGGCTTCCACAAACATTTTTGCATATGTGGGTCCCTTGCCCTCTTTTGAGCTCTCTTTAGGATACAAGCCCATTAGAAATACTGCAGAATCAAAGGATATGCAGAATTTAATAACCCTTTGGGTATACTTCCAAATTGCTTTCCAGAATGGCTAAATCAATTCACAACTTCACCAACAATGTATTAGTGTCCTAGCTTTCCCACATCCCCTCCAACATTCATTTTTATCTTTTCCTGTCATCTTAGCCAATCTGACTGGTGTGTAATGGTACTTCAGAGTCGTCTTAATTTGCATTTCTCTGATCAATAATGATTTAAAGAACTTTTTTCATATGACTAGAAATAGTTTTAATTTCTTCATTTAAAAATTGTTAATATGCTTTTACCATTTATCAATTGGCAAATGCCTTGAGTTCTTATAAATTTAAGTCAATTCTTTATATATTTTAAAAATGAGGGCTTTATCAGAACCTTTAAATGTAAAATTTCCCTAGTTCATTACTTCCCTTCTAATTTTGTCTGTTTTGTACAAAAACTTTTAAACTAAATATAATAAAAATTATCCATTTTGCATTCATTAATGTATTTAAGTTCTTCTTTGGTCACAAATTCCTTCCTTCTCCAGAGATATGAGATGCAAACTATCTTTGTTATAATTCTTTCTGCCTCCATTTCAATCTTATTTTGCTATAGGGTTTTAAGGGTGGGTCAGTGCCTAGTTTCTGCCATACTAATTTCCAATTTTCCCAGCAATTTTTGTCTAATAGTGAGTTCTTATTCCAAAAGCTGGGGTCTTTCTTTGGATTTGTCAAACACTAGATTACTGTAGTCATTGAATATTTTGTTCTGTGAATCTAAGCTATTTCACTGATTGACTGCTCTGTTTCTTAGCTAGCACCAAATGGTTTTGATGACTGCTGCTTTATAATAAAGTTTTAGGTCTTGCACCAAGAGGTCATCTCATTTGCATTTTATTTCATTACTTCCCTTGAAATTCTGGACCTTTTGTTCTTCCAGATGAATTTTGTTATTATTTTTCTAGCTCTGTGAAGTAATTTTTTGGGTGTTTGATTGGTATGGAACTGAATAAGTAGATTAATTTAGGTAGCATTGTCATTTTTATTATATTCATTCGGCCTACCCATGAGCACTTGATATTTTTCAAAGAGCTTAGATCTGCCTTCATTTGTGTGGAAAGTGTTTTGTAATTGTGTTCATATAGTTCTTGACTTTCCCTTGACAGATAGATTATGAAATATTGTGTATTATTTACAGTTATTTTAAATGGAATTTCTTTTTGTATCTTTTGCTGCTGGACTTTGTCCATAATATAAAAATGCTGATGATTTCTGTGGATTTATTTTGTATCCTGCAATTTTACAAAACTTGTAGATTGTTTCTAGTAGTTTTTTAGTCGATTCTCTAGGATTCTTTAAGTATGCCATCATATCTTCTGAAAAAAGTGATAATTTGCTTTCCTCCTTACCTATTCTAAATTCTTTTAATCTCTTTTTTATACTCTTATTGCTAAAGCTAATATTTCTAATGCAATATTGAATAGTAATGGTAATAGTGGGTAACCTTGTTTCATTCCTGATCTTATTGGGAATGGTTCTAGTTTGTCACCATTACATATGATGCTTGCTGATGGTTTTAAATAGATGCTACTGATCATTTTAAAGAAAAGTCCATTTATTCCTATACTTGCTAGTGTTTTTAATAGGAATGGGTGTTGTATTTTATCAAATGCTTTTTCTTCATGCATTGAGATAACCATATGGTTTTTGTTAGTTGGTTATTGATATAGTCAATTATGCTAATAGGTTTCCTAATATTGAACCAATCCTTCATTCCTACTATAAATCCTACTTGGTCATGGTATATTATATTGGGGATGACTTTCTGTTATCTCATTGATGATATTTTATTTAAGATTTTTCCATCAATATTCATTAGAGAAATTGGTCTATAATTTTCTTTCACTATTGGGACCCTACCTGTAACGTGCTGTTGTCTCCAGAAGCTGCCAATCACTCTCTGGGAGGAGATCTGCTGTGTCAACTCAAATCTCTCAGACAGATTCTTCTTCCTGTAGAGAGCTGACTTCCCTTCCTACAGAGAGCTGCCTCAAGTCTCATCCAGAAAAAACTCTCTCTTTCCTCCAGAGCTGCGCTCTTTTATCCTCCCAGAGAATGAGTGTGGGATAATGCAAGGGCTTCTGGGAAAAATTACTTCAACCAATTAACTTGCTCCTTCTAAGCATGCAAGCTCTTCCCCAGGAATTCACAAGTAAAACTCCCAGTAAAGGCCATTACTAGAGAATTGTCAAGTACCGACTTAGCACTTAGTAAGAACCTAATATCTCATTATCTCATTAGCACTTAGTAAGAACCTAACACCTATCTAGTTTAGGTATCAACAACATAGAAGTATGTGTCATAAAAAGTATTTGGGAGGATTCATTTTTTTCCCCTATTTTTCCAGAGTTTGTATAATATTGGAATTAATTGTTTTTGAAATGTTTTATAGAATTCACATGTAAATCCATCTGGTTCTAGAGATTTTTTCTTAGGGAGTCGATTAATAATTTATTCAATTTCTTGTTCTAAAATGGGACTATGTAAGTAAATTATTTGCTCTGTTAATCTGAGCAATCAATAGTTTTGTAAATATTCATCCATTTCACTTAGATTATCAAGGCATACAGTTGGACAAAATAATTTTTAATTATTGATCCAATTTTTTCTTCATTGGAGGAAAGTTCATCCTTTTCATTTTTGAGACTCACAATTGGATTTTTTCTTTCTTTTTTTTGCTCAAATTAACTAAAGATTTGTTTGTTTTGTTATTTTTTTTCATAAAATCAGGTCTTAATTTTGTTTATTATTTTAAAGTTTTTTTTTATTTTCAATCTTATTAATTTCTCCTTTTATTTTCATAATTTCATATTTGGTATTTACTTGGGAGCTTTTTATTTGTTCTTTTTCTAGCTTTTTTAGTTGCATGCCCAATTCATAGATCTTCTCTTTTTTTAAAGGGCTGAAACTCTTAAAAGGTATGCTTGAATCAGACAATGGAGCACTTAAGGGTAATTACCTAGACAATGAATATGTTTGGGAAAATGGCCCTTCTCACTATTTGTGCTTGCTCAATGTTTGGTGTGAAGATAATTGTAGGCAAGGATTAAAGGGTGGGGTAAGGGAGGCCAGATTTTACTTGGTGGCAGGACCAGGAGGAGAAAGGGGGAGATTATGGACTCCAGAATCAAGAAGAGATCTTTGGCAAAACTCCTGGCAGTTGCGTGCTTCTCTCCCTAAAGACCAAGGACTTTTACTTATCCTGACTCTGGCTGATCCTGAGGCTTCCAGGGAGCTAGCCCAAACTTTATACTCTTTCTCTATTTTATGGAAGTAAGCATCTAGAGATATAAAAATCCCCCTAAGAACTGTTTTAGTTGCATCCCATAAATTTTGGTATGTTACTTCATTATTATCATTCTCTTGGATGAAATTATCAATTATGTCTATGAGTTGTTGTTTTACTTACTCATTCTTTAGGAACAGATAATTTAGTTTTCCAATTAATTTTTGGTCTATGTTTCCCTAGCTCTTTATTACATGTGATTCTTATTGCATCATGATCTGAAAAAGATGCATTTACAGTTTCTGCCTTTCTACATTTGATTTTGAGGTATTAATACTCTAATATATGGTCAATTTTTATATAGGTTCTATTCTATGAACTACTGAGAAAAAGTGTACTTCTTTCTGTCTCCATTCAATTTTCTCAAAAGATCTAGCATATCTAACTTTTCTAACATTTTATTTACCTCTTTAACTTCTTTCTTATTTATTTTGTAGTTCTATTTATCTAATTCTGAGAGAGCAAGGTTGAAATCACCCACTAGTATAGTTTTGTTGTCTATTTTTTCTTGCAGCTCTCTTAACTTCTCCTCTAGGAATTTGGATGCTATACGACTTGATGCATATATGTTTAGTATTGATAGTCCTTCTCTGTCCCTGGTACCTTTAATTAGGATGTAGTTTCCTTCCTTATCTTTTTAAATTAGATCTATTTTTTGCCTTTGCTTGATCTGAAATCAGAATTGCTACCCCTGCTTTTTTTTTTTTAATTCACCTGAAACTTAATAGATTCTGCTGCAGTCTTTTACGTTTACTCTGTATATATTACTCTATTTTAAATGTGTTTCTTATAAACAACATAATGTGAGATTCTAACTTTTAATCCAGTCTTTTATCCACTTCCATTTTATGGGAGAGTCCATCCCATTCACATTCACAGTTTAAATAACTAAATCTGTATTTCCCATCAGTATATTTGCCCCAAATTACATTTTCTTTTTTCTTCCCCCTTTTCCTCTTTTCCAATATTTTGCTTTTGACAACTACCTCCCTAAAATAAGCCCTCCTCCTTTATAGCCCCTCCCCCCCTTTTATAACTTTTTCCTACTACTTCTATTTTCTCTTCTATTAGCCTCACTCTTTCCTTTCCCCTTTTATCTCTCATTTCCTTATAGGGCAAGTCAAGTTTCTCTGTGAAGCCAAATAAGTCTAATATTCTCTCTTTGAGCCCAATCTGATGAGAGTCAGATTCACACAATGATCATCTCCCTCTGTTCTTTCCCTCAGTTATAATAGATCTTCTTTGCCTCTTCTTGAGATGTAAGTTCCTTCATTTTACCTCATTTTCCTCTTTTCCAGTACAATCTTCTTTCCACCTCTAGTCTCTTTATATTATTACAATAAAATCAAATTATACCTGCACTCTCTAAGTATACCCATAACAGAGATATAGTTTTCAAGAATTCTTTCCTTTTTATCTTTTTATGATTCTCTTGAGTTCTGTATTTGGAAATCAAAATTTTTATTTAGCCCTGGTCTTTTCATCAAAATAAATGAAATTAACCTGTATCATTTAATGACCATCTTCATCCCAGAAAGATAATGCTCAATTTAGCTGGATAGATGATTCTTGGTTGCAATCCAAGTTCCTTTGCTTTTTGGAATATCAGATTTCAGGCCCTATGATCCTTTAAGGTGGAAACTGGTAGGTCCTGCATAATCCTCATTGTGGCTCCTCAATATTTGAATTGTTTATTTCTGGCTGCTTGCAATATTTTTCCTTGGTCTGATTGTTCTGAAATTTAGCCAGGATATTCCTTGGAGTTTTCATTTTGGGGTCTCTTTCAGGTGATTATTGGTGAATTCTTTCAATGGCTATTTTACCTTCTGGTTCTAGAATATTAGGGCAGTTTTCATTGATGATTTCCAAAAGATAATGTCTAGGCTCTTTTTTTTATCATACTTTTCAGGAAATCCAATAATTCTTACATTGTCTCTCCTAGATCTGTTTTCCAGGCCAGTTGTTTTTCCAGGGATATTTTACATTTTCTTCTACTTTTTTCACTTTTTTTTTTTTTTTTTTTTGGTGTTGTTGACTGATTCTTGAAGTCTTATTGAGTCATTCACTCCATTTGTTCACCTCTAATTTTTAATGTATTATTTTATTCAGTTACTTTTTTAGCTCCTTTTGTATTTGGTCAATTAAATTTTTAAATGAGTTGTTTTGTTCAATGAATTTTTTTTTCCATTTCACAAATTCATTTTTCAAGGAGTTGCTTCCTTTTTCCATTTTGCCAAATCTATTTGTAAGGAGTTATTTTATTTTTACCATTTCATTAAATCTATTTTTAAGGAGTTTTTTTCAGATAATTTCTGTGTTTCCAAACCTTCTTGCAAAGTTTTCATTTCCTTTCCCCCTTTTTCTTCTAATTCTCTTTTAAGATTCTTTTTGAATTCTTCCAAGAAAGCCTTGTGAGATGGAAGCCAACTAATATCACCCTTCAAGGCTTCATCTGGAGATGATCTGGTTTTAGTGTACTTAGGGTTTGAAATCTGTATTTATCTTTCTCCATAAAAGCTATCTATGGTCAGAGTTCTTTTTGCTTTTTTCCTCATTTTTTTTAAATGTTGAGGTCTGCTTTGGGGGCAAAGGGGAGATTTTCCAAGCTTTCTATATAGACAACAGTGACTGTACTTGATTGATGCTGACTAAGTTCCAGTATTGGGTGGGTGTGGCTAGGTCCTGCATTATTCTGGGGTTCAGAAGCTCACTATTTGCCTTTTGTATTTGTGTTTTGAAGGTCTCACAGCTAATTTGCTGATCTATTGGCTTACAATTAGGACACAGTAGCCAACACTGCTGAAGATTCCTTCTGGTAGATTCTCTGGCCCATAGAGCCCACATCAACTGGGTCTTCTGCACACTCAGCTGCCTCCCTTCATGCCCGATTGAAACAGACCTTTTCTGAAGTTCTTCCAAAATATCTTCTGCTGGAAATTTGTTACACTCCAAATATTTGTGGATTCTGTCACCTCCAACATGAGTTCAGAGACTTGATTTGGTGTTGATCTGAGGGACATCAATGAGAGTTCAGATAAAGATGTGTCTTCTCTCTGCCATCTTGGCTCCACCTCCCCCATTCTAATTTCCAAAATGTTATTTTTATCTTTAAGATTCTGTATCTCGTTTTATAATTGACTTTCTTTTTCATAATCTTGGTTTTCTTGAATGATTTTTATTTTAGTTTTAGTTTTTCCTCAATATCTCTCATTTCATTTTTTTCATTTTTTTTTTCTGGACAGGGAGACATTTCATGGAACTCTTTGGGGTAGAAGTTTATTTTATTTTATTTTTACTTTAATATCTTCTTCTGAAGATGAACTCCAGTCTTCCCTGTTTCCATAATAAGTTTCTGTGTTGGAGTTCTTTCTTCTTTGCCACTCCTTTTTTTTTTTTTTTTTAAAGAAGTATTAGTGTAAGCACCTCTAATTGTGGAGTGGGAAGATGATACCTCTAGCACCACTTCAGTTTTCTTCTCTTACCTGGAATCCCAAACCAAAAGCTCTTCCCTCCTGTATGTGCTGACAGCCAACAGTATCTACCCCCACTGCTTTTGCACTCACTTGATGTGCTGATTCCTTCCCACTTAGGACCATTTCTCAGCAGGGCCTGAGTGACTGGGCCTAGCATCCTGATAATTTGAGGTTCCCTCAGTCTTCCCCAACTCAGAGCTGGGACTTCTCAGCTATCCACGAGGTGAAAATTTTAGTGGTTCCTCCTGAGGTGCCAGCAAAATCCAGCTTGCCCCAGTGGTCCCCACTTGGTGTTTCTGCAAAGCTAGCCTGGAGGTGTTTATACTTCATATGAGTTAATCACTGGCCCAGGGTCTTTATTTGGATCTTCTTGGGCTATACCAGGAGGTCTGCCCCATGTCTTCTTGATTTTTTGCCAGTTTATGTTTGCCCTGAGGCACAAATTTGTTCTGTTTGTGGGAGAAATCTGGAGAGCTTGAAATTTATTGATCTACTCCACCATCTTCCCAGAATCTTCCTGCCTCAAATGTATTGATAAAAAAAGTTCATCTAGTTATCTATTTAGCTAGCTAGCTATCCATCTCATTTCAGAAATATAAACGATCAGGAGATATTTCTAAGTAGATGAATTATAATAGGACATGAAATTTTGATGATAAGTATAGCCAACAATAAATGGCTACATTCCCCCACTTACTAATAATAAGAATAATATGAAATTTTAAAATTCATATTTAACATCATAGTTAAAAATTGGCAAAGATTACAAAAGATATAAATAGTTAAATTTAGAGGGGCTTTAAAAAGAAAGACATTAATATATAGTTATGAAACTGTGAAATGGTTCACTATTTTGTAAAAGAATTTGGAATCATGATAGAAAGCTGTTTATTCTCTTTGATCTAGAGATTTTATTTTTTTCTCAGTATAAAGACAAAAAAAATTGCTCAAATATGAAAATATTTATAGCATCACTGTTTGTGATGTCAAAAAAAACCTTCCCTGGTCTCATATGATGAAAGTGATCTCTTCCTTTCTCCATGTTATTAAAATTGTTTATATTTATTCTTTGGTCTTATCACATTCTGCTTTGAGTATTAATTATGCATGTATGTGTTGTATCAATTCAAATCAAGCATTTATTCAATACTATTTTCCAAAGAAGCTCCTGTCCTCAAGAATCTTATAATCTGGAATTTATGGTAGGCGGAGCCAAGATGGCGGAGAAGAAACACACGACTCAGTGAACGTCCTCACTCCCTCACAACCAATTAGATAAATTAAGTCTCAAAATTAGCTCAGGACTGATAGATACCACAAAGACTGGAAGCACGACTTACCAGCTGAAGAGAATCTGGAGTTTCAACAGGAAAGGTCAGTTCTCAGGGGAGGAATAAGAAAGACCAGCACAGACGGTGGGGTAGGGGCACACTGCGCCCATTGCGCTGGGAAGGGCTCTGGGATCAGAGAAGCCACTGAGGTAAAGGAATCTGGCACAGGCTGTTAGCTCTTCTCTGCTAATTATTTAGCAGTTCAGAAGAGAAAGCCAAAATATTTTAAAACTCAGATTAGATTTTCCCCGGACCCTGGGGGTGACTCAGTAGACTCGGCACCAGGGGGTGTGGCCTCAGCTACCACCTGAGAATAGTTAAGAGATTGACAAGTGGGTGGATACGGCCCAAGGCAACACACACTGCCTAGCTTAGCTGGAGGGAGTGGAACTCAGCTCCAGGAAGTCCCAGAGAAGCGGAACCTTTGAACTAGGGACCGCGGTTTCTGGCAGACACTTCCAGTTTGAGCACAGGGGCTTCTCACGTCACCTGCTGCAGACATCCACTCCCCACCCGGACACATAGGCTGGGCTTCGTGCTGTCTTCACTATTCTACGCCCTCGAAGCACAGTAGTGCTAATCACCTCTGAGGCACTTCCAGGGAGGGGGTGGGGAACTCTCTCCCAGAGCTCTCTCTTAGCTCAGGCTCAGGAGCCGCTGCATCCATCCGGTCTGGGAGGAAGCTGGTAAAGAAGTAAATAATTTCCTACCCCAGAGACAGACCCCAAAAGATTTTTTTAAGTATGAGCAAAAAAGCTAGAAAAACTATAGATTCCTTCTATACAGAGAAAGAGCGGGTAACCAACCCCGAGGAAGTTGACAGCAGAGAATCAGCAGACAACAACCTAAAGGGGAACGATCCCTGCCCCCCATCACATAACTCTCTCCTAGAAGAAGCTCTTAAAAAATTGAGGGAGATCGAAGAAAAATGGGGAAAAGAAAGGGAAGTTATGATAGAGAATAACAACGTCCTGAAATTGGAGCTGGAAAAAATAAAGAATTCACAGGACATGCAGGGAAACAAAATTAGTGAATTAGAAAAGGTTAAAAAAACACAGGAAAGTAGGATTTCTGAATTGGAAAAAGAAAATAATTCTCAAAAAAAAAAAAATTAGGGAAATGGAAAAAAACTCAATAGAGCAAAATAATTCATTTAAAAACGAAATTGGGCATTTACAAAAAGAACTAAAAACTGTGAAAGAAGAAAATAACTCCTTAAAAGTCAGGATGGAACAAATAGAAATGAATGATTCACAGAGAACCCAAGAATCAGTCAAACAAAACAAAAAAAAATGAGAAGCTGGAGAACAACGTCAAATACTTACTGGGAAAATCTATAGACCTGGAAAATAGATCTAGGAGAGATAATCTGCGGATTATTGGACTTCCAGAAAACTATGACCAAAAAAAGAGCCTAGATTCTATTTTACAGGAAATTATCAAAGAGAACTGTCCAGAGATAATAGAAACAGAAGGGAAAGTAGATGTGGAAAGAATTCATCGAACTCCTTCTGAAATAGACCCTAAAAAAAGAACACCACGGAATATTGTGGCTAAGCTGCAGAATTACCACACAAAGGAGAAAATCCTGCAAGCAGCTAGAAAAAAACAATTTAAATACCAAGGTGCCACAATAAGGGTCACCCAAGATCTGGCTGCCTCCACATTAAAAGATAGAAGGGCCTGGAACCTGATATTCCGAAAGGCAAAAGATCAAGGACTGCAACCAAGAATGAACTACCCAGCTAAGTTTAGCATCTTTTTCCATGGAAGAAGATGGTCATTCAATGAAACAGAGGAATTCTATATGTTTCTAAGAAAAAAACCAGACATAAACAAAAAATTTGATCTACATCCACAAGACTGAAGAGAAACAGAAAAAGGTACACAGAACCCTTGAGAACTGTAACTCTGTTGTGGGTATATAAAAAATACTCAAGGATAATTTGATTTTACTGATATAAAAGAAAAAAAGGGGGGTGTGGTAAAGGGAAGGAGATCGGTTCAGAAAAAGGGGAAGGAGTGATAAAAAGAGGGAAACTACATCCCAGGAAGAGACATAGAAAATACACCATATCTGAGGGAACTTAGTGAGGGGGAGAATCATTGTGTGAATCTTACTCTCATCAGAAGAGGCTCAAAGAGTAAATAATTAACATATTTGTTTTTCAGAGAATTTTCTCTCACCTCATTAAAAGGGGGGAGAGGAAAAGGGAAAAGGAAAAGGAGAATAAGTGAAGGGACTTGGAGGGAGGGGGGAGGGATCCTAAAAAAAAAAAAAAAAAAAAAAAAGAGGGAGGGTTGCGCGTCACAAGGGGGGGTCTGTAAATTAAATATCGGGGAGGGGGATCAGGGGGGTCAAGGGAAAAAAGTATAATCTGGGGATAATACGATGGCAGGAAACACAGAATTAGTAATTTTAACTGTAAATGTAAATGGGATGAACGATCCCATCAAAAGGAGACGGATAGCAGACTGGATCAAAAAGCAGAACCCTACAATATGTTGTCTACAGGAAACACACTTAAAGCAGGGAGATACATACAGAGTAAAGGTAAAAGGTTGGAACAGAGCCTATTATGCTTCAGGTAAAGCCAAAAAAGCAGGGGTAGCTATCCTTATCTCAGATCAAGCAAAAGCAGAAATAGATCTCGTTAAAAAAGATAAGGAAGGAAACTATATCCTGCTGAAAGGTAGCATAAATAATGAAGCCATATCAATACTAAACATATATGCACCAAGTGGTATAGCATCTAACTTTCTAAAGGAAAAGTTAAGAGAACTGCAAGAAGAAATAGACAGTAAAACTATAATAGTGGGAGATCTCAACCTTGCAATCTCAGATTTAGACAAATCAAACCACAAAACAAACAAGAAAGAAATTAAAAAAGTAAATAGAACATTAGAAAAACTAGGTATGATAGACCTTTGGAGAAAACTGAATGGCAATAGGAAGGAATATACTTTCTTCTCAGCAGTTCATGGATCCTATACAAAAATTGACCATATATTAGGACATAAAGATCTCAAAATTAAATGTAGGAAGGCAGAAATAATAAATGCCTTCTTCTCAGATCACAATGCAATAAAAGCTACATTCAGTAAAAAGTTAGGGGTAAATAGACCAAAAAGTAATTGGAAACTGAATAATCTCATCTTAAAGAATGACTGGGTGAAAGAGCAAATTATAGAAACAATTAACAATTTCACCCAAGATAATGATAATGATGAGACATAATATCAAAATCTTTGGGATGCAGCTAAAGCAGTAATAAGGGGAAATTTTATATCTTTAGAGGCTTATTTGAAGAAAATTGAGAAAGAGAAGATTAACGAATTGGGCTTACAACTTAAAAGGCTAGAAAAAGACCAAATTATAAACCCCCAACCAAAAATTAAACTCGAAATACAAAAATTAAAAGGAGAAATCAATAAAATTGAAAGTAAAAAAACTATTGAATTAATAAATAAAACCAAGAGTTGGTTTTATGAAAAAGCCAATAAAATAGATAAACCTTTGGTAAATTTGATCAAAAAAAAGAAAGAGGAAAATCAAATTGATAGTCTTACAAATGAAAAGGGGGATCTTTCCACCAATGAAGAGGAAATTAGAGAAATAATAAGGAGTTACTTTGCCCAACTTTATGCCAATAAATTTGATAACTTAAGTGAAATGGATGACTTTCTCCAAAAATATAGGCTCCCTAGATTAACAGAGGAGGAGATAAATTGCTTAAATAGTCCCATTTCAGAAAAAGAAATAGAACAAGCTATTAATCAACTCCCCAGGAAAAAATCCCCAGGGCCAGATGGATTCACATGTGAATTCTACCAAACATTTAAAGAACAATTAGCCCCAATGTTATATAAATTATTTGAAAAAATAGGGGATGAAGGAGTCCTACCAAACTCCTTTTATGACACAGACATGGTACTGATACCTAAACCTGGTAGATCGAAAACTGAGAAAGAAAATTATAGACCAATCTCCTTAATGAATATTGATGCTAAAATCTTAAATAAGATATTAGCAAAAAGACTTCAGAAAATCATCTCCAAGATAATACACTATGATCAAGTAGGATTTATTCCAGGAATGCAGGGCTGGTTTAATATTAGGAAAACTATTAATATAATTGACCATATTAATAATCAAATTAATAAGAACCATATGATCATCTCAATAGATGCAGAAAAAGCATTTGACAAAATCCAACATCCATTCCTACTAAAAACTCTTGAGAGTATAGGAATAAATGGATTATTCCTTAGAATAATCAGGAGTATATATTTAAGACCGTCAGTAAGCATAATATGCAATAGAAATAAACTGCAACCTTTCCCAGTAAGATCAGGAGTGAAACAAGGTTGCCCACTATCACCATTACTATTCAATATAGTACTAGAAATGCTAGCCTCGGCAATAAGAGCCGAGAAAGAGATTCAAGGAATTAGAGTAGGAAATGAGGAAATTAAACTATCACTTTTTGCAGATGACATGATGGTATACTTAGAGAACCCCAAAGACTCTGCTAAAAAGCTACTAGAAATAATTCAAAATTTCAGCAAAGTGGCAGGATACAAAATAAATCCACATAAATCCTCGGCATTTTTATATATCACTAACAAAATGCAACAGCAAGAGATACAAAGAGAAATTCCATTCCAAACAAATGTTGAGAGTATAAAATATTTGGGAATCCATCTACCAAAGAAAAGTCAGGAATTATATGAGAAAAATTACAAAACACTTGCCACAAAAATAAAATCAGATTTAAATAATTGGAAAGACATTCAGTGCTCTTGGATAGGCCGAGCGAATATAATAAAGATGACAATACTCCCCAAACTAATCTATTTATTTAGTGCTATACCAATCAGACTCCCAAGAAACTATTTTAATGACCTAGAAAAAATAACAACAAAATTCATATGGAAGAATAAAAGGTCAAGAATTGCAAGGGAACTAATGAAAAAAAAACTCAGAGGAAGGTGGTCTAAGTGTACCTGATCTAAAGCTATATTATATAGCAGCAGTCACCAAAACCATTTGGTATTGGCTACGAAATAGACCGGTAGATCAGTGGAACAGATTAGATACAAAGGACAAAAAAGGGTACATCTATAGCAATCTAATCTTTGACAAACCCAAAGATTCCAACATTAGGGATAAAAATTCATTATTCGGAAAAAACTGTTGGGAAAACTGGAAATTAGTATGGCAGAAATTAGATATGGATCCACACTTAACACCATATACCAAGATAAGATCAAAATGGGTCCATGATTTAGGCATAAAGAGGGAGATAATAAATAGATTAGAGGAACAGAGGATAATCTACCTCTCAGACTTGTGGAGGAGGAAGGAATTTATGACCAGAGGAGAACTAGAGATCATTATTGATCACAAAATAGAAGATTTTGATTACATCATACTAAAAAGTTTTTGTACAAACAATACTAATGCAAACAAGATTAGAAGGGAAGTAACAAATTGGGAAAATATTTTTTAAAGTAAAGGTTCTGACAAAGGTCTCATTTCCAAAATATATAGAGAACTGACCATAATTTATAAGAAACCGAACCATTCTCCAATTGATAAATGGTCAAAGGATATGAACAGACAATTCTCAGAGGAAGAAATTGAAACTATATCCACTCACATGAAAGAGTGTTCCAAATCACTACTGATCAGAGAAATGCAAATTAAGACCACTCTGAGATACCACTACACACCTGTCAGATTGGCTAAGATGACAAGAACAAATAATGACAAATGTTGGAGGGGATGTGGGGAAATTGGGACACTAATACATTGCTGGTGGAGTTGTGAAAGAATCCAGCCATTCTGGAGAGCAATCTGGAATTATGCCCAAAAAGTTATCAAACTGTGCATACCCTTTGACCCAGCAGCGCTACTACTGGGATTATATCCCAAAGAAATACTAAAGAGCGGAAAGAGACATATATGTGCCAAAATGTTTGTGGCAGTTCTTTTTGTTGTAGCTAGAAACTGGAAGATGAATGGATGTCCATCAGTTGGAGAATGGTTGGGTAAATTGTGGTATATGAAGGTTATGGAATATTATTGCTCGGTAAGAAATGACCAGCAGGAGGAATATAGAGAGGCCTGGAGAGACTTAAATCAACTGATGCTGAGTGAAATGAGCAGAACCAGAAGATCACTGTACACTTCAACAACAATACTGTATGGGGATGTATTCTGATGGAAGTGGAAATCTTCAACATAAAGAAGATCCAACTCACTTCCAGTTGATCAATGATGGACAGGGGTAGCTGCACCCAGAGAAGAAACACTGGGAGGGGAATGAAAATTGTTAGCACTAATATCTGTCTGCCCAGGTTGCATGTACCTTCGGATTCTAATGTTTATTGTGCAACAAGAAAATGATATTCGCACACATGTATTGTACCTAGACTATATTGTAACACATGTAAAATGTATGGTATTGCCTGTCGTCGGGGGGAGGGAATAGAGGGAGGGGGGGTAATTTGGAAAAATGAATACAAGGGATAATATTATAAAATATATATATATATATATATATAATAAAAAAAAAAAAAAAAGATGATGAAGACAACATGCAAACAAGAGCTAAAAATGGGAAGCAGGTGAATTTACCTGGAAAGGAAGAATGATTTTGATGATCAGAATGTAGTAACAGGGGACAAAACTTGACTGATCTATGCCTTTTCTTAAAATGGAACTTTCTGGAGGAACTCACAGTAAAAGAAGCGGGGCCCTAGAAAAGGAGAAATATTACAGGATGAGAAGGCTATAAGAACTGAGGGAACTTTTAAGTTGAGAAAGCATCTGTGGTAAGATGGTGAAGTATCAAGAGAAAAAGAGGTAGAAGAAGTTGTATCTTCCCATACATTTGTTTATTGACAGCACAACTAGCAGTCAATGTTTGTTGAATTTGATCTAACACTATCTTAGCAGAATAGCAAGTTTCTTATATTCTGACAGGCTGGAAGACTTTTAAGTACAAGTTCACTAATAGAATGTATCTGTTTTCAGATGATCAGTTCTGGTGATTTCAGAAAATTTCACTCTTAAAAGGGCAGTCCTCCAAATGATCAATTTGTCTAACAATAGAAATTTATGAGAGCTATCTACTAGGGCAATGATAGGCTGTAATCTGTACCCATGAGGGAGGATTCACATCCAAAAACAAAAATCCAAATATTTTGAAATCCTGAAGAACTACTTCTATTTTTACTAAGTTGTATATTATACAAATGGTTTAAATGATACCCAAAAAGATATGGAAAAATTAAATATTTACTAGTCATCATCTAGACATAGCATTAAAAACAGAAACTTTTTAAAAATAATTGTAAAAGGACAGAGATGATGTTCTTTACTAAGAAAAGGAAATTGGAATTTAGGATACATTTTCTGAAGATTGGTTCAGATTATAGAAAGATCATTTTGTATTGCTTTTTTTAAACATCTTATTTCTTTACCCAAACAAACAAATTTTAGCAAATTTGCCACTGATAGATTCACAAATAGAGAAGCAGGCCTTTTGCTTATTTAGGATCCTCTCTCTTGGTTTGGGAAGCAACTCTATTGTGCCCATGCTAATGTTTCAGTCATATACTCATAAAGGATTTTGGAAGGCAATAAAAACAAAGAAAGCACTAATTAGTTGAAGAAATAGTTCTTTGTTCAAGTTCCAATGGTCCTTTTGACTTGTAAATGTCTTAATTCTTTGGAAAATCTCCCCTACTCTTCAAAGAAAAATTATAAGAGGCAAAGGAAGAATAAAAAATTAGGAAAGGTTAGATAAATTTGTAACTCTCTTAGCATACATATGTGGTCCAAGTACCTTAATGGAAAACATCACTAGTCTTAAGTAACCCAGTGATACAGAAGTCTTAATTGCTTTAGATTTTGTTAAATTACTTGTCCAATGACAAAGAATACTTAGAACTAGTGAACTATGTTACTGGTTTTTTGTCTTTGTAGTCCTCCCATGGTTAGGTCTGGAGTGTCATAGATTTCAAGTCACTCAAGAGAACTTTCTGCAGTCTTTAAATTTCATTTATCTACTTTTCCCTCTCTTTTCGGACTTTTAAAATGTAACTGCCTTCATCCCTTTGCTAACAGGTATGAAATCCAGAAAACTTAAAGGATCACATAGAGTCAAGGGCAGGGGCTCTGTTCATTTACTTGTTTTCTAGTCATGTTTTGTCTCTATTCTAGTTATTTTGGCACATCTTCCATTTATAGAACTATAATTATATGATATATTCTGACTATAAATTCTAAAATTTCATTCTCCTTTCAGTATACAGATATGTCTCTGTTAAAACCCATTTTTTTTGGTGGAATGACAGAACTTGCTTTGTTCCTCTACAGATTAAACTATGTTCTGTAGGCTCATATATTATTCCATAAATAAAAATTAGAAAATAGACAAATCCATATTTTCTGACTTGCTACAATAACCACAACCCCAAATTTCTTTTCATCCTTTCTCTTCATCATCCTTTCACTATATCCACTCTCAGGGCCTGGTTAGTTTTCCAGTTCTTATATTCCACTGTGCTCTTCACTACGAAAAAATGTAATGGAATGATCGTTCCTGGGAATTATTTGCTTATTGCATTTTTGAGAAGGTGAATTCAATTGATGATCATCTCATTTACTTTTATTTGAAATGAACTCTCTACATGTGGAAATTTTTCACAACAACTCTCTAGCTAAGATGCATTCATTTGTTTGCACTCATACCCTGCAAATAAAGCTGTGGACAACTGGTCATGAGCTCCTCTGGCACATGGATACACAAGCCAAGGAAACTGGAAAGAAGAAGAAAATACAGGCCGGTTGACTGACACCTTGAAACTGCTGTCTACCTTGAAACATGATAATTGACATGTCTGCTATAGGAGTGCCGGACCACATGGATTCCAAACAATTACTTTCCTCAGCTGTTAGATTTTCAAATGTGATCTATAGAGTGATGCTGACAGTAGATTTTCTGCCAGCAATAAAGGTGGCCTGATTCAGAGAATAATTACTGTATGCAAATGAATGTGATTTTCCTCTGCCCTTTTATGGATGGCTCTGCTCTGCCATTCATCAGGGCCACAAATTTCACTTGGTAGAAGACGGATTTAAAGAGACAGGCGCCTCTGGAGCTTTGTCTTGAACTTACTAAATCCATGCTAAGTGTCTTCATAAATAGACATGCATATGTTATGTGGGGGATGGCAGACTCTGACCTTTTTATCTATGTATTGTTGCTTAGAAAACTGTTGAGAAAACATCTGACTCTCTGCCCTCCTGGTTCATGAAAGCTTTCCCAGCTTTGAATAACAGGCTCTTCTGGAACAATGTTATATGTGACTTGCAATGGCCTCTAGAGTCCCAGAGTGTTTCTCATTTGTTCTCACCATGTTCTTTCTGATGTTTATGTGTATTTGTGTGTAGTGAGAGCAAAGGACATGAGACTACCTTCCCTTCCTCCCCCCTCACTTCTATGCCATTTGTTAACAGTTATCACTTACCATCTACTCTGGCATTAGTCAAATAGCTCATGCTACACTCAAAACAAAAGGTCTTCTTCCAGTTTTCCTACTGGAAAATGGCTTCTCTTATGCCAAAAGTTGAACTGAAAGACCTTAAGATCTGAACAGGTCCTTGGGTTGTCTGGGACCTTGTGATTTCCTTCTAACTGATGCATTCAATATAAATGTGCTCATGCGTATCTGGTTATTATCAGAAAGGAGTAAATTTGTTGTTTGTATCTGGAGTGGGAGGTGGCAGGGGCAGGAGATCATACTGAATGGAATATGTTGTTAAGTGCTGATGTTGGGCACCAGAACATGATGGTGTGTGCTCACAGGAAATCTGTAGTACATAATGTGTCATTGTTAAATATCAATTTCTGCATTTGCTCCCAGCATGCGATGTGCATCCTCTTCCTTCCAGTGTGGAAGAAAGGGGAGTGTGAGTATTATAAATGGAACAGGCCCATCTGTCAGGGGACTGTCTTGTTACTCATATTGTAACAATATATTGATGTCAGTTGATCCAGAACACATTTTCTTCCCCTGCCACTCAGAAAAATAAAGGAAAGACACATTGATGTTTTTGTATACACATACAGCATATACTACTAGAGGCCATCACCCCCTTTGCAAAATAAATGCCAATTAATACCTGGATTTTCAGGGAAAACAAAAATAAGTGATGGGACCTTTGGAAGTCTTTTTGTCACTTGCTTCAGGAGTTTCTCATGGTTAGGTCTGAAGTGCCATTGAGCTCATATTACTCCAGTATACCTTCTGCAATTTTTAAATTTCATAGGAATTGTGACTTTATCCTTTTTGCCTTTCTTATCATAGTCTTTTTGGGGCTTTAGAAATGAGGGTTTCAGTAAACCTGATGGTTAGTTCAGGTCAATAGCAAAGATCATTTTATGCAAATTATTTATATACTGACAACATAAACATTGAAAAATTAATGTTGCAAATTAGCACTTGATTGTAATGATCCTTTTAAGGACCTCAGATTGTAAATTTGACCCCTTCAAAGAAGAGGATATGAATGATAACTAACAATTTCCAACAAACACTGGATTTGGAGTAAGAAAACTTGGCTTTCATTCTCAGCCCTGATGCTTACTATTTTTGTAACTTTGATTTGGTTAGTCATTTAACCTTTTTAAGCATCTCTGGATCCCAATTTCTCATCTGTAAATTTAGAAAGTTGTACTATATGGATTCTTAGATCCCACTGAGATTTATTTTGATGATATTGTTATCCCGATACTTCCCTATGCCTCTTTCAAATATCCTATGTGCTTAAAACTGTGTTTCACTCAAGTTTATTTCTATGGAAAATGGAGAAAAAGTTGAAAACCCCAGGGGAAATTGTCTTTGTGATCTCAAAGATTACATAATGTATTGTATGTATTTGATCTGCATGACTTAAGGCTAATAAAAGTTGATCAATAAAAAAGCAAAAAAGAATTGAAACACTATACAGATTTTTTCTTCAAGTAATGGTTGTTTCTAACACATAAGTTTAAAAAATGTGTAATTATTCCCAGTTTATTTAGGGAAAAATAAAGTAAAGATGTTTACTTTTGAAAATTGTGATGGCAGGTCCAAATGCAATTTTTATGTGTGTCAGTTTTGGCTTTGCTTTAATAAAAAATAATCCTAAAAATAAATACTCAAATGAATTAGAACATAGGATGATACAATAAACAAAGATGAGAAATTAAAAATGATATTATTTTTGTTATTTTATTAGCTCCTCAATTTTGCAAAGATATCAATCTATCTATAACTTTACTTATGAATAAAAAGGAACTAAAACATGGAGGAAGAAAAAGAAAAAAGACTTATAAGTGGTAAACAGCTTCTAATCTACCATTTTGGTAGAAGAGGAAAAGGAAAAATGAAATCATTAACTAAAAAATTTGCTAGGTTCTTACTAAGTTCTAATGAGATAATGAGATATTAGGTTTTTACTAAGTGCTAAGTCGGTACTTGACAATTCTCTAGTTCTGGCCTTTCCTGGGGAAGAGCTTGCATGCTTAGGAGGAGCAAGTTCTTTGATAGAAGTAATCTTTCCAGAAGCCCTCGCATTATCCTACGCCCATTCTCTGGGAGGATAAAAAGGGCAGCACTCCAGAGATAGAGAGTCTCTGCTCTAGACCAGGCTTAACGCGGCTCTCTGCAGGAAGGGAAGTTACTTCTCTGGATGAGAGTTAACGGCAACTGTCTGGAGACAACTGTTCTCTACAGGAAGAAGAATCTGTCTGAGATTTGAGTTGACACAACAGATCTCCTCCCAGGCAGTTAACCTATCTAATTTCCTTCTATTTACCACTTTCTAAATCTCTTCTCATAATCTGGCAATTACATTGGAGTTGTTTGCACTGGACACAACCCTGTTGGTTTAAAAGGCCTGTATTCTCCCCAAGTGTAATCCATTTTTGCAATCTGATGCCTTTTGGCTGACTTATCAGGTAATCCCTTTCTGCCATGTGATTACTTTTCTGCTGGTTGATCAAATCAGAGTCCTGACCTAAAGGCTCTTTGGGTGTAACATCAGCTGCCATCATGCCCCAAGTCTTTTTTGCCTGGGGCCCTGGACCTGGGCCCCTCATCTCATTTCCCTGGGTCAATCTACATTCGGAGGCCCAGTGGAGACCCTTGTGACACTTTGGACATGGAGTTTTAGGTCTTCTCAACTGTGGCCTAGAACTGTGAGTAACGAGGAAACTTTGTTAAAGATTAAGTGAACGTGCTAATAGATAAATAAGGAACTTAACTTGTTAAGAGCTAAACCAGCAATCTCTTATAATGAAATGGGCCTTCTGTTCAAGGAAAATGTTTAGAGAGCATGAAAAGCCAAGGATTGATTATAATTTTGGAGGAAATTACTGAACTTTTAAAAACTGTGAAGGTCATATGTCCTTGTTTTTCTCTGGAAAAAGAATTAGATCCAGATGAATGGGAATTAGCAGGAAAGCAATTAGGTGAACACTACAATTGCCCTTATGACATTTTGCCCTTTGGTTCCAGACTAAACTCAATTTCCAAAGATACACTTCATACCTACAATTTAATCCAAATGGCTTTAAAAAAATGCTATTCTAAAGGAAGAGAAGAAGGAGCAAAATGGGGACATGTCAACTAAACCAGGTGAAAAGGATGAATCAGATAACAATGAAGTTAAGTACAATTTTGAGCAACAGGAGCATCTCCCATCTCCTCCTTCAATTAACCCTTCAGGGGTGGAGCAAGAAGGAGGAGGAGAAGAGGCAGAAACACAAACAGAATCACCTGTGAAGCAGCCTAAGCCTATGACAAGATTAGAAAAAGCATTGGTTCAAGCTAAGAGAGAAGGACAGGATATAAGTGATTTTATACAGGTATATCCTGTGATTGAAGAGATTGATTCTGTAGGTCAAAAAAGGAGAAGATATGCACCTTTAGATTTGAATAAAATTAAGGATTTGAAAAAAGGTTGTACCCTTTATGGGGCTACATCAGCTTATGTTAAAATGTTACTAGATGGTTTGTCTTATGAAGTCCTAACTCCGAATGATTGGAAATCCATAGCAAGGACATGCCTGGAACCTGGAGAAAATTTGCTATGGCTTACAGAGTTTCATGAATTATATAAAATCCAAGTCAGATGCAATTTGGAAATAGGAGTTAACACAAAATTCATTTTTGAGCACCTAGCTAGTGAAGGTCAGTATGGAGAGAATTCAGAACAGATTAATTATACCATGACAATATATGAGCAAATTGCTAAGGCTGCAATAAAAGCTTGGGGTGTCCTCCCTGGACAGAAAGATCAGGGAGAGGCTTTCACTAAAATAGAGCAAGGTCCCAATGAACCTTTTGCAGATTTTGTGGAATGTTTGCAAACTGCTGTCAAAAGAACTATTGGAGAAAATGCAGCTACAGAAATACTGACCAGACATCTGGCTAAGGAAAATGCCAATGAGATTTGCAAAAGAATTATATGGGGATTAGACAAAGATGCTCCTTTAGAGGAGATCATAAGATGCTGTGCTACAGTGGGAACAAATGCTTTTTACACCTGGACAATGATGAACGTGGAAAGACAGGGTCCCTCCTGGCAAGGGCCTTCTAGAGAAACTTGGCCATGTTTTCAATGTGGAAAAATTGGGCATCTAAGAGCTCAGTGTAGATATGGAGATATAGTGAGAAGACAGGGTGAGAGAAGACCTAAAATCCCATGTCCAAAATGCAACAGAGGACTCCATTAAGCATCAGAGTGTAGAATAATTCAGGGAAATGAGATGAGGGGCCCAGGTCCAGGGCTCCAGGCAAAAAAGACTTGGGGCATGATGGCAGCTGATGTTACACCCAAAGAGCCTTTAGAAGGTCAGGACTCTGATTTGATCAACCAGCAGAAAAGTAATCACATGGCAGAAAGGGATTACCTGATAAGTCAGCCAAAAGGCAATCAGATTGCAAAAATGGATTACACTTGGAGAGAATACAGGTCTTTTAAACCAACAGGGCTGTGTCCAGTGCAAACAACTCCAATGTAATTGCCAGATGATGAGAAGAGATTTAGAAAGTGGTAAATAGAAGGAAATTAGATAGGTTAACTGCCTATTTGACTGGGACAGTACACCTGTCAAACTGTAATGCAGGTGTCCTAAGACAAGCTCAGGGAGGACAGAAACCTCCTGTGGAGCAGAAGGGCAAAAGCTCGCTTGATCTTGATTTTCAGGATGAATACAGACCGTGAAAGCGGGGCCTCACGATCCTTCTGATCTTTTGGGTTTTAAGCAGGAGGTGTCAGAAAAGTTACCACAGGGATAACTGGCTTGTGGCAGCCAAGCATTCATAGCGACGTCACTTTTTGATCCTTCCGATGCAAGCTCTTCCCCAAGAAAGACCGGAACTAGAGAATTGTCAAGTACTGACTTAGCACTTAGTAAAAACCTAATATCTCATTATCTCATTAGCACTTAATAAGAACCTAACAAAAATTTATATGAAATAAAACATCAGATTAGGTAGAAGTGACCATTTAAAATGGAGAAAAAAGATAGCAGAATGTTTAAAAAAAAATGAAACAAACAAATATAACCACTGGTGTATGATGTCATTTTAAAAGAAACCAGCACTCCAATCCTATTTGCCTTGATAAACCCAAAAGAATCCAAAAGAATCAAAAGAACTAATGTTTATAATGATCATAGGATTATAAAAACCTTAGACTTGAAACTGGGGGGGTGGGGGCGGGATATTAGTAGTTATCGAATCCAACCCATGAACCTTAGCCATCAAGAAATCATCAAATTATATGATGAATAAGATAATGAAAAGTCAGGAAAGTATATACTCCAAAACAGATCATGTATTATGTTTGAGAAGTTGCAAGTAGATCAGCATAATCAGTTTGTAGAATGAATGAAGGGAAGTAAATGATAAACTCAGAAATATTAGAAAAGACCAAGACCTATGGGATGCACCCAAATCAGTTCTTAGGGGAAATGTTATATCTCTAAATAGCTACATAAATAAAAGAAAGAGGAGATCAATGAATTGGGCATGCAATTAAAATAGAAAAAGGACAAATTAAAAACCACCAATTTAATACTAAATTAGAAATTCTGAAACTCAAAGGAGAGATTGATAAAACTGAAACAAAAACAAAACAAAACAAAACAAACAAACAAACAAAAAAACAACTATTGAACAAATAAATAAAACTAAAAGTTGGTTTTATGAAAAATCCAACAAAGTAGATAAACCTTTGGGTAACTCAATTAGAAAAAACAAGGAAACAAAACCAAATCACCAGCAACAAAATTGAAAAAGAGGAACTTTCCAAAAATGACAAAAAAATTAAAGCAATAATAAGTTATTAGGCCCAACTTTATAGCAACAACTCTGAAAATCTAATTAAAATGAATAAATATGTACAAAAATATATACTGCCAAGATTAACAGAAGTTAGTCTCATTTTAGAAAAATAAATCGAACATGTCATTAATGAAATCTCTAAGAAAAAAATATTTCCAAGGCCCAGTGGATTCACAAGTGAATTTTACCAAACATTTAAAAAACATTTTATTCCAATACTATGCAAATTATTTGGAAAATTGACAAAGAAGAAATACTACCAAATTCCTTCTATGACTCAAATATAGTACTGATACATAAATCAGAAAGAGCCAAAACAGAGAAAGAAAATTACAGACCAATATCCCTGATGAATATTCATGCAAAAATTATAAATAAAATATTAGTAAAGAGATTATAGAAACTGTTCAGCAGGATAATACATTATGACTAAGTGGGATTAATATCAAAATGCAGGGCTGATTCAATATTTGGAAAACTATTGCCATAATTGATCATTTTAATAACAAAATCAACAGAAATCATATGATAATCTCAATAGATGCAGAAAGAACTTTTGACAAATTGCAGCACCAATTCCTATATTTCTTTTTTATTTGCTGAGGCAATTGGGGTTAAATGACTTGCACAGCATCACATAGATAGGAAGTGTTAAGTATCTGAGCTGGTTCTCTATTCACTATCCCACCTAGCTGCCCCTAACACCCATTTCTATTAAAATCCCTAGAGTGCATAGGGATAAATGAAGTTTCCTTAAAATAATAAGCAGTATCTATCTAAAAACCAATAGCAAACATTATTTGTAATGGAAAGAAGGTAAACACATTCCCAATAAGATTAGGGGTAAAACAAAGATGCTCATTATCACCACTATTATTCAACATTGTACTAGACATGTTAGCTTTAGCAATAAGAAAAGAAAAAAAAAAAAAAAAGAAGAAGAAGAAGAATTAGAATAGGCAATGCGGAAATAAAGCTATCCCTCTGTAGATGATATGATAATATACTTTGAGAATCCTAGAAAATCACCCAAAAGCCTACTGGAAAAAATCGATAACTTTAAAAAACTTACAGGATGTAAAATAAACCCACACAAATCATCAACATTTCTATATATTACCGAGAAAGTCTATCAGCAAGACATAGAGAAATTCTACTTAAAATTACTGTAGATAATCTAATCAAAAGAGATAAGGAAGGAAACTACGTTTCTAAAGGGTAGTATAGACAATGAAGCAATATCAATACTATATATATATATATATATATATATGTATGTATTTATATATATGCACCAAGTGGTATAGCATCTAACTTCCTAAAGGAGAAGTTAAGAGAGTTGCAAGAAGAAATAGACAACAAAACTATAATAGTGGGAGATCTCAACCTTGCACTCTCAGAATTAGATAAATCAAACCACAAAACAAATAAGAAAGAAATTAAAGAGGTAAATAGAATATTAGGAAAATTAGGTATGACAGGTCTTTGGAGAAAACAGAATGGTGACAAAAAGGAGTATACTTTCTTCTCAGCAGTTCATGGAACCTATACAAAAATTGACCATATATTAGGACATAAAGATCTCAAAATTAAATGCAGGAAGGCAGAAATAGTAAATACTTGTTTTCAGATCACGATGCAATAAAAACCACGTTCAACAAAAAGTTAGGGGTAAATAGACCAAAAAGTAATTGGAAACTAAATAATCTCATCTTAAGAGAATGATTGGGTGAAAGAGCAAATTATAGACACAATTAATAATTTCACTCAAGATAATGACAACAATGAGACATCATACCAAAATTTGTGAGATGCAGCTAAAGTGGTAATAAGGGGAAATTTTATATCTTTAGAGGCTTACTTGAATAACATAGAGAAAGAGAAGATCAATGAATTGGGCTTGAAACTTAAAAAGCTAGAAAAATACCAAATTTAAAACTCCCAATCAAATACTAAATTTGAAATACTAAAATTAAAAAGAAATTAATGATATTGAAAGTAAAAAAAACAGAATTGGACTAGATAATCCCTTGAGTTATTTTCTAGTTCTAAAATGTGATTCTAGGAGAAAGCAGGGGCTAGAAGAAATGATGGGAGTAGAAAGGCTAGAGTTGTTCGGTAAGAAAGGTTGGTGGTGGAGTAATTACCAGAAAAGACTCCAGATGATGATCACTCCTGTCTTTTCCAGCTCCCAGAATTCTCCCAGACAAGAGTATCTTCACTACATGTCACACAACCAGCTGTCTTTTCCAAAATGTAGATGAGATGGCTGCCCCATTGCTGGGATACTTGCCTCAGGACCTTTTGGGGGTACCAATGCTCCTTTTCTTGCATCCTGAAGACTGATCTCTCATGTTGGCAATCCACAAAAAAAATTTTTGCAGCTATCAGGCCAACCTTTTGACCACTCCTCTATCCTCCTCTGTGCCTGAAATGGAGAATATGTCACCATGGACACCAGTTGGGCTGGCTTTGTCCATCCCTAGAGCCGAAAAGTGGCCTTTGTTTTGGATAGACACAAAGTTCGAACGGCTCACCTAAAGGAGGATGTATTCACTCCCCCAGCTCCTGTCCCAATCTTCACCAGAGCTATGGATCCAGATATCCAGGAGCTCTCAGAACAGATCCACTGACTATTGCTACAGCCTGTCCACAGTGTGAGTTCCACAGGAATGTGTGGATTAGGCCCTCCAACTTCTCCAGGTACCTTTTTAAGCCCTGGCTCCTCTAGTGACAGCAATGGTGGAGATATTGATCATCCTGGGCCCCCTACTCCAGTGACATTACAACATATCTGTAAAGATGTGCATCTTGTGAAGCACCAAGGGCAACAGCTTTTCACTGATTCTCGGTCCCAACCCAGCTGGCTTCCATGCTCAGCCCTAGATACTTTCAAGAGCAAGGACTTCCTCTGCAAACCCTTGGAACCAGTCCCTGCACTGAGCCAGGTTCGATCTCATGTCAATACTGTCCCTGAGGATTCAGAGAGAAAAGAGCCATCCAGTGTTCCTACCAGCAAATCAGTTGCCTGGACAGCATCATCCATTACCTGGAGAGCTGTAATGTTCCCAACACAGTGAAAAGGAAATGTGCCTCTTCCTCCTACATAGCATCCTCCACCTCTGATGATGACCAACAGAAGGCTGGGCAGGGTTCTGGAGTTACCAAAAAAGATCCACCAGAAGAGCTGTCTTGGGAGGGGGCCCCCCTCCAGAAGGAGCCAGTGGTGGGAGGCCCACTGACCCTGCTTACCCTTGTCAATAAGGCAGAGAGTGTGATATCCATCATAAGTCAGTGTAGCTTCAGCTCTACTATCGTCCATGTAGGAGACAAGAAGCCCCCAAAGTCGAATATTATCATAATGGAAGAATTGCCTGACTGGACCTCTGGTCCAGCTCCTAGTCCAACAATGGCTATTCCTGACCCCATTCCTGATGCCTACTGCCCTGTGGGATTGACCAAAGTGGTACTGTCACTTCATACACAGAAGGAGGAGCAGGCTTTCCTCACCTGATTTTGGGATCTCAGCAGACTAGGTGTGTTTGATACCCCTTCTGTAGGACCATCACCCTCTATTGATCGAAGCTGCTGCCATGGTTCCACTCCTCCTGGTCGCCGCCACCATGGAAAATCAAAAGCAAAACGTTCAAGGCACTACCAGCTTCCTCTGACTGAAGCCCCTGGCCATACCTCTCATCCTACTCCAACACCTCTGACCACTCCATGGCTCTCTCAACCCAATCTACCCACATCTGCTGCTTTCCCAACAGTGGTACAAACCTACCCTCTTCCCATTTTTTCAACCAGAGGTTGCCCCCAACCATCAGCTTCTACCCCATCTCTTTTGCCCTTTTCTTCCCCCTTAGTAACTCCTATGGTAGCCTTGGTCCTACCTAACTATTTGTTCCCTTCTACCCCAAACTCATCTGCAGTTCCTCAGGCTCTATCAGATAGGCCTCTCACTCCTGCACCCTGTTCACCCTCCCCCACTTTACCTCCTATGCCAACCAGCTCTCCCCAATGCCCTGATTCACCCCTGTTCAACTCATGGTGCAGTTCCCCACTCCAGTTGAATTTGCTGCAGCTTAGGAGACTTGAGGGGAAAGGGGAACAACAATTTTTGAGCCTGGGAACAATTCCAGGCCACCTCCTCCAGGAGAGGAGGCTGCATAGCCAGAGACTGGACTGGTGGAGATGAATGAATCCTCTAATCAGGATGCACTGTCAGGCTCCAGTGACCTATTGGAGCTACTGCTCCAGGAGGACTCCAGATCTGGTACTGACTCAGCTTCATCCGGATCCCTGACTTCTGGGTCTGGCTCCCGTGGTGAAAGCACCTCAGTCAGCATCACCTGAAGCAGCCAGAGTAGCCACACCAGCAAGTACTTTGGGAGTGTCAACTCCTCTGAAGCTGAAGCATCAACAGCTCAGGACCCAGGACCCAGGACAGGACCTGGGGAACAGGTCATTAATATGTTCTGCAAGATCCCATCTGGTTACTCATGGCTAATGCTGACCATAGGGTCATGATGACTTATCAAGTGCTCTCCAGGGATACAGCTTCAGTGCTTCAACAGGATTGAGAGAGGCTCCTCGTCATGCAAAAGCAACAGCCTCGGTTTTCAGAAGAGCAGTATAGGGTGCAGACACAGCCATGGATGAAGAGGAACAAGTGGGGAGCTATCTACTTTGGAATTACCTGCTCCAAGAACTACCAGCTAAAGTGTCATTTTGGGACCACAGAGATTCCTGGTCTTACTCTGTCATGAAAAGCATCATGCTCAAGACATCAACCAATTCCAATTGAGATTTGCTTCTGCCTTTCAGGCAGCCAAGTAGAGGTACTCCTGAATGTCGATTCTTTCTAATTGAACAATCACAATTCTGTCTCTTCCTTAGGGACAACTAAAGGTAAGCAGTTGGGACTTCTTAGGGACCAGCCAGAAGTAGAAGTCCCCTTCTTCATCCTAGTGACAATTCCACCAACAAAAGAATATATTCTATTCAAAGAGTAGGATATCTTTTTAAATTCCCACTGAGCAGGAACACAGAGTGTTGCTTCAGGTGTGGGAACTCTGACAATACTTATTAGGGAACTCTCCCTTTGTCTTTTCCTCAAAGGCCTGATTCTTTCCCCACCCCATCCCCTCACTCTTGGCATGGAAGGGGAGAGGTTAGGTGTCAGGGAATGAATATCTGAGGCCCTGGCAGGACCCAGGTAGCTGGATCATTAGCTCTTTTGGGTTGGGGAGAGAAGACTATGGGTCCCTGGTGCTGCTGCCCCTTAGGGTGGGACCCAGGTGTCTTCAGCTCTCATTATTGATATTTTTGTTTTTTTGATAGTCATGTCTGTCTCTTTTGATATAAAACAGAAAACCTGTAACTAAAAAAAAAAAAAAAAAAAAAAAAAAGTAAAAAAAAACTATTGATTAATAAAACTAAGAGTTGGTTTTATGAAAAAACCAATAAAATAGATAAACCTTTGGTAAATCTGATTAGAAAAAGGAGAGAGGAAAATCAAATTGTTAGTCTTAAAAATGAAAAGGAAAAACTTTCCACCAATGAAGAGGAAATTAGAGAAATAATGAGTCACTTTGCTCAGCTTTATGCCAATAAATTTGATAACCTAAGTGAAATGGATGACTAACTTCAAAAATATAGGCTTCCCAGATTAACAGAGGAGGAAGTAAATTGCTTAAATAATCCCATTTCAGAAAAAGAAATAGAACAAGCTATTAATCAACTCTCTAAGAAAAAATCCCCAGGACCAGATGGATTTACATGTCAATTCTACCAAACATTCAAAGAAACAATTAACCCCAATGCTACATAAACTATTTGAAAAAATAGGGAATGAAGGAGTCCTACCAAATTCCTTTTATGACACAGACATGGTACTATACCCAAACCAGGTAGGTTGAAAACGGAGAAAGAAAACTATAGACCAATCTCCCTAATGAATATTGATGCTAAAATCTTAATTAAGATATTAACAAAAAGACTACAGAAAATCATCCCCAGGATAATACATCATGATCAAGTAGGATTTATACCAGCAATGCAGAGCTGGTTCAATATTAAGAAAACTATTAGCATAATTGACTATATTAATAATCAAATTAACAAAAAACTATATGATCATCTCAACAGATGCAGAAAAAGGATTTGATAAAATCCAACATCCATTCCTATTAAAAACACTTGAGAGTATAGGAATAAATGGACTTTTCCTTAAAATAATCAGTAGCATCTATTTAAAACCATCAGTAAGCATCATATGTAATGGGGATAAACTGCAACCATTCCTAATAAGATCAGGAGTGAAACAAGGTTGCCCGCTATCACCATTACTATCCAATATTGTATTAGAAATGCTAGCTTTGGCAAAAAGAGATTAAAGGAATTAGAGTAGGTAATGAGGAAACCAAATTATCACTCTTTGCTGATGATATGATGATATTTAGGAATTTATCTGCCAAGGGAAAATCAGAAACTGTATGAGCAAAACTACAAAACACTTTCCACACAAATTAAGTCTGATTTAACCAATTGGAAAAATATTAAATGTTCTTGCATAGGTCAAGCAAATATAATAAAGATAACAATACTACTAATCTATTTATTTAGCTCTATACCAATCAGACTCCCAAACAACTATTTTAATGACCTAGAAAAAATAACAACAAAGTTCATACGGAAAAACAAAAAGTCAAGAATTTCAAGGGAATTAATGAAAAAAAAAAAAATCAAATGAAGGTGCCTAGCTGTACCAGATCTAAAATTGTATTATAAAGCAGCAGTTACCAAAACGATTTAATATTGGCTAAGAAATGGACTAGTTGATCAGTGGAATAGATTAAGTCCAAAGGACAAAATAATCAATAATTTTAATAATCTAGTGTTTGAAAAACCCAAGGACCCCAGCTTTTGGGATAAGAACTCAATGTTTGACAAAAATTCCTGGGAAAATTGGAAATTAATATGGCAGAAACTAGGCATTGGGCCACACTTAACACTGTACACCAAAATCAGGTCAAAATGGGTTCATGACCTAGGCATAAAGAATGAGATTATAAATAGAGGTACATAGGATAGTTTACCTCTCAGACCTGTGGAAGAGGAATGAATTTATGTCCAAAGAAGAACTAGAGATCATTATTGAAAACAAAGTAGAAAACTTTGATTATATCAAATTGAAAAGTTTCTGTACAAACAAAACTAATGCAGATAAGATTAGAAGGGAAACAATAAACTGGGAAAACATTTTTATAGTCAGAGGTTCCGATACAGAATTGACTCTAATTTATAAGAAATCAAGCCATTCTCCAATTGATAAATGGTCAAAGGATATGAACAGACAATTCTCAGATGAAGAAATTGAAACTATTTCTAGCCATATGAAAAGATGCTCCAAGTCATTATTAATCAGAGAAATGCAAAGTAAAACAACTTTGAGATATCACTACACACTACTCAGATTGGCTAGAATGACAGGGAAAGATAATGTGCAATGTTGGAGGGGATGTGGGAAAACAGGGACACTGATACATTGTTGGTGGTGTTTGTGGCAGCCCTCTTTGTAGTGGGCAGAAACTGGAAACTAAGTAGATGTCCATCAATTGGAGAAAGGCTGAATAAATTGTGGTATATAAATATTATGGAATATTATTGTTCTGTAAGAAATGACCAACAGGATGATTTCAGAAAGGCCTGGAGAGACTTACATGAGATGATGCTGAGTGAAATGAGCAGGAGCAGGAGATCGTTGTATACTTCAACAGCAATACTATGTGATGACCAATCCTGATGTATGTGGCCATTTTCAACAATGAGATGAACCAAATCTGTTCCAATAGAGTAGTAATGAACTGAACTAGCTATACCCAGCAAAATAACTCTGGGAGATGACTATGAACCACTACATAGAATTCCCAATCCCTCTAATTTTGTCTGCCTGCATTTTGAATGTCCTTCACAGGCTAATTGTACACTATTTCAAAGTCCGATTTTTTTGTATAGCAAAATAACTGTTTGGACATGTATATGTATATTGTATTTAATTTATACTTTAACATATTTAACATGTATTGGTCAACCTGCTATCTGGGGGGGGAGGGGAAGAGGGGAAAATTAGAACAAAAGGTTTGGCAATTGTCAGTGTTGTAAAATTACCCATGCATATATCTGGTAAATAAAAACTATTAAAAAAAATTACTGTAGATAAAATAAAATACTTAGGAGCCTACCTGCCAGGACAAACCCAGAAACTATATGATCATGTTTACAAAACACTTCTTATACAAATAAAATTAGATCTAAACAATTGGGAAAATATCAATTGTCCATGGCTTGGATGAGTTGATATAATAAAAGTGACAATTCTGCTTGAATTGATTTACTTGTTCAGTGCCATAACAATAAAAATTGTTTAAAAAATTGTTTTAGAAAGCTAGAAAGAATAACAAAATTCATCTGCAAGAATAAAAGATCAAGAATATCAAGGGAATTAATGGAAAAAATACAAAGGATGGTGGCTTAGCAGTATCAAACCTAAAACTATATTATAAAGCATCAGTTATCAAAACCATTCAGTGCTGGCTAAGAAAGAGAGTGGTGGATCAATGGAATAGATTAGATACTCACAATGCAATAATCAAGACCTATAGTCATCTAAAATATTTGGGTTGGTAAAACCCCAAACCCCAGCTTCTGGAATAAGAACTTGTTATTTGACAAAAGTTCCTGGGAAAACTGAAAAATAATATGTCAGAAACTCAGAATAGACCTAAATCTCACACCCCATAACAAAATAAGGTCAAAATGGGTACATGATTTGTACACAGAGGATGATACCATAACAAATTGGGCGAACAAGGGACAATTTCCTACCACATCTTTGGAGAAATGAGGAATTTTTGACCAAAAAACTAAAGAACATGATGAAAGATAAAATGGACAACTTTGATTACATTAAATTAAAAATGTTTTGCACAAACCAAACCTAGATTAGATATACATAATACAAAAATCAAGGCCTATAGTAATCTAGTATTTGATAAACCCCTGAACTCCAGCTTCTGGAATAAGAACTCACTATTTGACAAAAATTGCTGGGAAAACTGAAAAATAATATGCCAGAAAATTGGCATGGACTTACATTTCCAGACCCATACCAAAATAAGGTCAAAATGGGTATATAATTTGGATATAAAGATGATACAATAAACAAATTTGGAGAACAAGGGACAATTTATTGTTGGGACCCTGGATATCTTAGAACCAGCAGGAGTCAGGATAAGCAAAAGTCTTTATTCTTGGTCTTTTGTGGTTATGGTCAGGGGATTAGATCTAGCAATCTCCACACCTCCTTCCTCTCTCTCCACCCCCATGAGAATGAATCAATCTCTTCCTCCTGCTCCACCCACCTATCTAATTTCCCCTTCTTTGTCCACACCCACCAATCCAGCCAGCATAGAATAGTTGGGGAGGGTCATCCTCCAAACATGTGGCAATAGAGAATTGTCCAATTGGTGATTAGCCTCACATGCTAGGTTACCTTGCATCTGCTCAGTTCTAGCCCTCTACAATTTATCTATCAGATCTTTGGAGAAGGGAAGAATTTATGACCAAAGAAGAACTAGAGAATTTTATGAAAGGCAAAATGGACAACTTTGATTACATTAAATTAAAAAGGTTTTGTATAAATAAAACCAACAGCAATAAGTTAGAAGAGAAGTACAAAGCTGGGGAAAAAATCTTTATAGCCAGTGTTTCTGATAAAGGTCTCATTTCTAAAATATTTTAAGAAATGTATCAAAAATTTATAAGAATACAAGTCATTTCCCAATTATTAAATGGTCAAAGGATATAAACAGACAACTTTCAGATAATTAAAATGAAGCCATCTATAGTTACATTAAAAAAAATTCCCTAAATCACAATTGATTAGAGAAATGCAAATTTAAGCAGCTCTAAGGTACCACTGCATACCTCACAGATTAATAAAATGACAGGAAAAGATAATGATAAATGCTGGAGGGGATGTGGGAAAAATGGGACGTTAATGTATTGTTGGTGGAATTGTGAAATAATCCAATCATTCTGGAAAATGATTTTATATGCTCAAAGAACTATAAAATTGGGCATACCCTTTGACCTAGCAGTGCCATTACGGGTCTGTATCTCAAGGAAATCTCAAAAGAGAGAAAAGGACCCACATGTGCCAAAATTTTTGTAGCAGTTCTTTTTGTGGTAGCAAAGACTTGGAAAAGGAGTAGATGCCCATCAATTGGAAAGTGGCTGAACAAGTTGTGACATATGAAGATAATGGAATATTATTGTTCTATAAAAAATGATGAATAAGCAGATTTTAGCATGAAGTGATGCTGAGTGAAACATGCAGAACCAGGAATACATTGTATACAATAACAACAAAAAATATGTGATCATCAACTTATGAAAGCCGTGGTTCTTCTCAGTGGTTCAGTGATGATCCAAAGCAATCCCAATAGAATTTGGACAGAAAACTGCCATCTGTATCCAAAAAAAGAATTAAGAGACTGTATGTAATTCAACACATGCTATGTTCACTTCTTTTTTGTTTTTTTTTCTCTCTCCCATATTTTTTTCCTTTTGCTCCAATATTTCTCTCCCAACATGACTCATAAAGCAATGTGTGTTAAAAATAAATAAATTTAATGGAAAAAAATTAGAAATATTAAAAAGGGTCAGTATTTACAGAGCTTAAAATGTCAGAATGAATTTATATTTGTTTTTGCAGATGATAGTGAGCTGTTGAAGTTCAATGAGTGGGAGATGCAGGTGGAGGAGTGTATGTGAGAAGACAAACACTTTAGAAAAGGCACCTTTAGTGGTGGATAGAGAAAGAGGAGAAAGTCTAGTTTGTGAGGACAGAAAAAGACTACTTCAGTAGTCTAGGAAATAAATGAGGAGGGTCTCTACAGTGAAAGATTTTTTTTTTCTAGAGGGATAGATTTGAAGGGGTAAACTTCAGTTATTGATAAAATTAATGTATGTATAACACAAGAGACTTTGAAAAAATTAAAGATATTATTACTAAATCCCAATAGGTGATTAAAAACAATGACTGTTGACCCATATGGCTTTTTCCACCCTCTATAAAATCTTTGTGAGAGTAGACAACAAATTTATCAAGGATACCTTTGACAAAACTAGCACTCTTTTCCCAGGCAGAAAGAGTTGAATGGCAGTGCTTCTGATGCAGTACATAGTAGAATCATTGACAGAATACGGCACAATGATCCCTTCTTTCCTCCCTCCTCTCTCCCTTCCTTCTTCTTTCCTTCTCTTCCTTCTTCCCTTCCTCCCTTTCCTCCTTTCCTCCCTCCTTTTCTCCCTTTCTTCTTTCCTTCTCTCTTTCTTCTTTCTTTCCTTCTCTTTATGTTGCTAGCATCCTAGGGAAACTATCTAATCATCTGCTCTGTTATGACTATGATCCTTGATGTTTGTAAGACAAGGGAACAGGAAAATTTTTTCAAATTACATTCTACAGCAAAGAACACATCCACAATTACACAACTGATTAGAAGGTGGTGAAAACACCAGACCCTCTGGTACTTATGTTCTTTTGATCACAAAATATTAATAAAATTTGATAGGACAAATACTGCTAGAAAGGTTCTTTTTCAAAATGGTGTCTTCTACAAATACCTTAAGGTCAAGTATATGATGCAGTGGATGGAATGCCAAGTCTGGAGTAAGAAAGATTCAACTTTTTGAGTTCAAATCTGTCCTCAGACACTGATTAGCTGTGTGACCCTGGACAAGTAACTTTACCTTCTTGGCTTCAGTTTCCTTATTTGCGAAATGAAATGGAAAAGGAAATGGTAAACCATTTCAGGATCTTTGCCAAGCAAACTCCTAATAGGGTCATGAGGAGTCAGGCATGACTTAAAAATAAATGAACAACATGAATATATTGAAATCATATAAAAATGGTAAAAAGATGTAAGAAAAATTAATTTTTATAACAATATTCTGATCATGAATATCAAGCAGATATATTATTTAATAATTTTGGAAGTCAATTTGGAATTTTGCAGAGAAAATTACTTAAGTACCCATTCCTTTGACCCACAAATTCCCAAATTTGGCATATAACCTAAGCAGGTTAATGATTTTTTAAAAATCATTTAAATGTTTATAGAAGTACTTTTAATAATTGAATAGAAATGGAAACAAAGTTTATTTTCATTAATTGGGTATACTGTATGGGTATAGTGTATATACTGTATGTATATGTAGTACTGTTCCAGAAGAAATAGTTGACATGATGAATATGAAAAATCATGGAAAAGTTTGTATAAATATATTCAAAGTGAAGTAAGCAGAAATATGAAAATACTTTACACAATTACTAAAAGAATGTAAATAGAAAAAAATAAAAATAACAAATCAACTAAAATTGCACAGTTATAATGATTGAATAAGAAATAAGAAATTATACTTCATTTATTTATAGAGGTGTTGGATCATGAAGATGAAGTATTATTAAGAGACTCTTGATATGATGGTTAGTTTCACTGAATTTTTTAAAATCTTCAACATGAAATCTGTTTCTCTGGTACAGAAAGAAAAAATGGATTCATAAATGTGGGTGATATTAAAACAAAATATATCAATAAAATTTTTTGAAATGATTATTAAACAAGACATAAATGAGGAAGATGCTTGCTAGCCAATAGAGTCTAGGGCAGAGTAAATTGGAAGAGAGATCCCAACAGATGGTAAGATCCTCCAATTGTATTTGTATATGGATGACATTTTACTGATTGTTTTATTCTTCTGAACATTGTAGAGCCTCCAAAATAAAAATTCCCTATAGATGATAAATAAGAAGTCACTATATGATAGTTTACCAAGCATTAGTTGTCAAATCATCCATTATCTACAATTTCCTTGGGAAGATACATAACATGATGCTGATAATTCACCCCCAGGATGTGAAAGCCTGAATAATGATAAAAATAATCAATAAATATTTATAAAACAAAAGTATAATATCACTGTAATAAATCTTACTGCTACTACAGGATTCTCAAATAGACTGTAGGATTAGATGACAAACATATTTTGACACTTGAATATTTTAATGGATCTATGATCTAACTGATATAGGTATTCTGTGCAGATCAAAATTCATTCAAGACTTTTCAAAAGTTTTGAACACTGGCCATATAACTATTATACCTCTATGAAAGGATAAGCATACTTTGAAATAAAACATGAATCCCTTATTTTAAAATTTGATTTCTTTAAAATTAGAATACAGATCTATACAAATCACATAAATTTATTAGAAGAAAGACTTACAAGGAATATTGAGAAGTAATCTATTACAAACTTCTTTAAGGTTAAGACTGTTTGCATTGGCTATTCTATTTTTTCCTAGTAAATTTATTTACTTAATGAATCATTTTGATAGAAAAAAATCAGAGCAAAAGAAAAAAAAAAAACAGGAGAAATTTTAAAAAATAAAATAAAAAACAGAAAAAAGAAGTAAACATTCAGTCTCCTGAATATTCTTTTTCTGGGTGCAGATGGCATTTTCTATCCAAAAATCTATAGGATTGCTTTGGATTACTGAACCACTGAGAAGTATGAAGCTTTTCATAATGGATCATCACATATTTTTGCTGTTATTGTGTGCAATGTATTCCTGATTCTGCTCATTTTGCTCAGCATCAGTTCATATAAATCTTATAGTACAATAGTATTCCATTACCTTCATGTACTGTAACTTATTCAGCCATTCCTCAATTGATGGGCATCCATTCATTTTCCAATTCTTTGCTACCACAAAAAATTTTTCTATAAATTATTAATTGTGTCTATAATTTGCTCTTTCACCCAATCAGATTCATTCCAACTTCCACCTTTGTGTTGGCTAGACACATTGGGAGTATGAGAGGCTGAAGCTGACAGAAGCAAAGAACTAGTGGCAAGAGCTCTGCGAACCAAGAAGAGAGATAGAAAATTAACTGGAGGGGGCAGCTAGGTGGCACAGTGATAGAGCACCAGCTCTGAATTCAGGAGGACCCAAGTTCAAATCTGGTCTCAGACACTTAACTCTTCCTAGCTGTGTGACCCTGGGCAAGTCACTTAACCCCAGCCTCAGAAAAAAAAAAAAAAAAAAAGAAAGAAAGAAAGTTAACTGGGCCCAAGGAGGGAGAGAAGACTTTAAAAAAATGATAAAGGATTTGGACTTTAACTCCTGGCTGCATTTAGGGTGATTACACTGAACTGAAAGGAAGGCTGCCTCTAGACACCTCCCAAGAAATCTGCTCCGAGAAAGCATTACATTTTGGCATCCGAACGTGGGACAGACATGATCCTGATTTTAGTGGAAACGCCTCTGATCCTGATTTCAGTGGAAAAGTCTCCTCGACCCAGAAATTCCTTGCTAACAAGGAAACTTTGTTAAAGGGCTAAAATATTATTTCAGCTGAAAGGGGACAGATGTTTAGAAAACAGCCTTCTTTTCCAATTCAAGGAAAATGTGTAGACAGCATTGTCAGACTTATGAAAAGCCAAGGTTTGATTATAATTTGGGAGCATATCACTGAACTTTTAAAAACTGTACAGTATACATCTCTTTGGTTCTCTATGGGAAAAGGATGGAAATTAGTAGGAGAGCAACTATGTCAATTCTACAATAAAAATGGACCTGACTCAATTTCCAAAGACACACTTTATACATACAATTTAATACAACTGGCATTAGGAAATGATATAAGTTATAGAATAAGGAAAAAGAAGAAAGAGCAGGAGGAGAGGTGCCAACTAAAATAGGTGAAAAGGATGAAGAATCAGATAAGAATGGAGTTAAGTACAATTCTGAGTATGGCATTTCATAACAGGAGCATTTCCCATCCCCTGCTACCTCCCTTAATTAACCCTTCATGGGTGGAGGGAGAAGAAGATGGGGAAGAGGCAGTAACACATTCAGCACCACCTATGAAGCAGCCTGTGACAAGATTACAAATTGGTTAAGGCAAAAAAATGAAGGAAAGGATATATCTGATTTAAAAATAAATGCATACCCTGTAATTGAAGAGCTTGATTCCTCAGGTCAAAAAAGGAGAAGATACAGTCCTTTTTATCTGGAAAAAAATAAGGATTTGAAAAAGGATTGCACTCTTTATGGGGCTACATCATCTTTATGTTAAGCTGTTATTAGAAAATTTGTCTTATGAAATCCTAACCCCCAGTAATTGGAAATCCATAGCAAGGACATGTTTAGAACCTGGACAAAACTTGTTGTGGCTTTTGGAGTATCATGAATTATGTAGGATTCAAGCTAGATGCAATAGGCAAACAGGAATTAATGTACAAGTCACTTTTGACCAACTAACAAGTGAAGGTCAGTATGGAGAGAATTCAGAACAGATTAATTACCCCACAACAGCTTATGAACAGATTGCTACTGCTGCTATAAAAACTTGGGGTTCTCTCCCAGGAAAAAAAATGAAGATAAAGCCTTCACAAAAATAGAGCAAGGTCCCAATGAACCCTTTGCAGATTTTGTGGGACGTTTGCAAACATCTGTCACAAGAACTATTGGAGAAAATGCAGCTACAGAAATAATGACCAGACATCTGGCTAAAGAAAATGCCAATAAGGTTTGCAAAAGAATTATATGGGGACTACAGAAAGATGCTCCTTTAGAGGAGATCATAAGATGCTGTGCCACAGTAAGCACAAGTGCTTATTATACCCAAACTATGATGAACATGGAAATATAAGGTCCCTCTTGGCAAGGAACTTCTAGAGAAACTCATCAATGTTTTCAGTGTGGAAAGATAGGAAATCTGAGAGCTCATTGTAGATATAGAGATTGAGTGAGAGGACAGGGTGAGAGAAGACCTAAAACCCTGTGTCCAAAATGCCACAAGGGCTTCCACTGGGCCACAGAATGTAGAGTGACCCAGGAAATGAGAGGCAAGGCCCAGCCTTAAGATATCATACAAAAGACAGGTGGGGTATGATGGCAGCTGAGGTTACACCCAGAGAGTCTTTAGAAGGTCAGGACTCTGAAGTGATCAGTCAGCAGAAAAGCAATCACATGGCAAAAAGGGATTACAATTGGGGAGAACACAGGCTTTTTTTTAACCCAACAGAAGGGCAGTGTCTAGTGAGAGCAACTCCAATATAATGAGCAGCTCCAGCTCTAGAAAGTGGTAAATAGAAGGGAACTAGACAGGTTAACTGCCTGGGAGAGAGGGTTTTCTTGTATTCCTACAAAAGGAAACAGATCTAGAAGAAAACAAATGGGTGGCAATCAGCACTTGGAGAGAGACAAAAAAAGAGAAAAACCTCAAAACAAAGGAGAAGACCTAAGAAACATCTGACACTGAAAGAGCATGGCTGATAATGAGATTGTTGCAGGATTTGAAAACCAGCAGGAATCATTGGCTTCCCTAACACAAGATGAGACTATTGCAGGAATTTAAAGCTTTCAGGAATTATTGGATTTCTGGCACATGAACTAATGAACAGTGGATTCCTTTTGGACTATTCAAGGACTTATGGACATGTATAATTCTTCATGTTGATTCATGTTATTTGTTGCATCACTCTAGCTTGTGTTATGTTAGTATGTGCTTATGTAATTATGTAATTATGTGTAATACCTCCCATATTAATGGATTTGTGTATACCTGTTTTAAGAATGAGCTCCTTCAGAAACCCACTAATCTGATTTATTTCCCATTTCTTCTGGTGTTTTCATCTCCTTTCCTGAGACATCAGGGAGGGCATGAATCACCTCTTTTTATGGTGTTTTCACTCCTTTTTTTTGATCAGTCAGGGAAGGCGTGATCACCTTCTTTTTTGGGGTTCTCACCTCCTTGAGAAGTCAGGGAAATCATGACCAGCTATGTTCTAAATCAAAAGAAAGCAGGAGATGTTATGATTCTTACAAGGTACTAATACAGTGGAATTGATAGAGACAATAATTATCTAATTTAGCATGGTTCAGTATGATTGATCTGATCCAACAAGGAGATGTTATGGGCCAGAACTTGAAATAAAGTATCAAGTGGAATTGAGGAGACAATGGTTAAATCTAATTTAGCATTGATTTAATCCTACAACAAATAATGGTTTCCTAGTGATGTAATGATTGGAGTATGCTCAGTGTACAGCATATAAGCAAGAAGTTCTCAGGGCCAGACCCACAAGCCCACTCTCAAAGGAGGAGACAGATTCATTCCAACTTCCACCTTTGTGCTGTCTAGAGACATTGGGAGGAAGAGAAGCTGAAGCTGGCAGAGGCAAAGGACTAGAGGCAAGAGTTCTGGGAACCAAGGAGAGAGATAAGCCTCTAAGAAAGCTTAACAGACCCGAAGAAGGACAGAAGACTTAAAAGCCCCCCAAGAAATTCGCTCCCAGAAAACATTACATTTTTAGAGAAGAACATTACAGGTATACATAACTTTATAGCCCTTTGGGCATAGTTCTTAAATGCTCTCCAGAACGGTTGGATCAGTTCACAATTCCACTACCAATATATTAGTATCCCAGTTTTCCTACATTCCCTCCAACATTTACCATCTTTTTCTGTCATCTTAGCCTATCTCAGAGATGTGAAGTGGTACCTCAGAGTTGTTTTAATTTGCATTTCTCTATCAATAATGATTTAGAGCATTTTTTCATATAGATGGCTTTAATTTTATCATCTGAAAATTGTTCATATCCTTTGACCCTTTATCAGTTGGGGAATGATATGTATTCTTATAAATTTGACATTAGTCCTTTATATTTTACAAATGAGACCTTTATCAGAAACTTTTGATGTAAAGATTTTTCCCCAGTTTTGTACTTCCCTTTTAATCTTGTTTCTGTTGGTTTGGTTTGTGCAAAAACTTTTTTAATTTAATGTAATCAAAGTTATCCATTTTGCATTTCATAATGTTCTCTAGTTCTTCTTTGTTCAAAAATTCCTCCCTTCTCCAAAGATCTGATAGTAAATTATTTATCCCTTGCTCTACCAATTTTTATGGTGTCATCCTTTATATCCAAATCATGAACCCATTTTGACCTTATTTTGTTATGGGTGTGATATTTAGGTCTATGCTGAGTATCTGACATATTATTTTTCAATTTAAGCTGGAGTTTGGGGTTTTTCCAACCCCAATATTTTAGATTATTATAAGTCTTGTGTGTGCATCTAATCTATTCTACTGATCCACCATTCTATTTCTTAGCCAGTACTGAATGGTTGTGATAACTGATGCTTTATAATCTAGTTTTAGGTTTGATACTGCTAAGCCACCATCCTTTGTATTTTTTTTTCATTAATTGCCTTCATATTCTTGACATTGTATTCTTCCAGATGAATTTTGTTATTATTTTTTCTAGTTTTATAAATAATTTTGGCAGTTTGATTCCTTCTGATTTCTTCCAATTCAGTAAGATAATGTTAGTAATTTAATTTGGATGGCATTAAATAAATAGATTACTTGGATATAATTGTCATTTTTTTATTATATTGTCTTTGTCATTTTAAAAATTATATTAGGCTTACCTATCCATGACATAATTATTATTTCAGTTATTTAGATGTGACTTTATATAAAAAGTGTTTTAAGTTTATGATCAAATAGTTCTTGTGTCTGTTTTGGCAAGCATACTCTTAGGTATTTTATACTGTCTACTTATTTTTAATGGTCTAAAAAAACCTAAATAGTATGGCTGACATATAATGTAGTTTCCCTGTTTTTCTCTTTTAATTAAATGTTTTTTAGTTTTAACCTTGACTGAGATCATCATTACTAGCTCTTCCCTCTTTTTTTTTACATAATAAATTCTTTAATTTTGTGTACATCTCTCATTTTCATAGCATTTCCTGAAAGTGATATATTATTAAATTCAAATTTTTTAATCTGCTCTTAGTTTCCATTTCATGGGAAAATTTATCCTATTCATATTTCAAGGTATAATTATTGTTTGTGTATTTTCTCCTTCTTATTTTTCCCTCTATCCTTCAGACTATATTCCTATCCTTCCTTACTCCCCGGCTTTACTTTTACCATTACCTTGCCCTAACCTATCCTTCACTATCTCTTGTGCTCTTCTTTCTTTCTTAATTAGGAGACTTTTATTCCCTTTATGTATATTGTTTCCTCTTTATTTTTGGTTTATTTATTTTTTCCTCTTTGTTCATTCCCAATGAGAGTAATGTCTCAACACTACCCATCTTCCTCCATACTAGTTTTTTCTGTATCAGTTTTTCTTTTTATGTCTCATTTCAATGAAATAATTACTCCTTTTTATCCTAACTAGTTTTATTATTTTAGAATCTTCCCATTATACTCATCTCAGTAAAAACCTTTTTTTTTAAACTACCTAAGTAATAATGACAGTTATAAAAGAGGTAATAATATCTTCTCATGTAAAAAGTAAACAATTTGACCTTATTTCGTCCCTTATAATTGGCCTTTAAAGTTTACCTTGTATGTCTCCTGGATGTTATATATTGGATTTTCCCTTAAATTTTGCTGTTTGGGTCACAAATACTTGAAAGTCTTTTAGTTTGTTAAATGTCTTTTTTTTTTTTTTCATTCAAGATGATGCTTAATTTTGCTAGGTAAGTCACCCCGATCATAACCCCAGCTCTTTTGTTTTATGAAATATGGTATTCCAAAATCTATGGTCCTTCAATGCAGTAGCTTCTTCTTGTTGTGTAATTCTTGTTGTAGTTTCATCATATTTAAATTGTTTTTGTTTTGTTTTTCGGCTTGTATCCAATATTTTCTCCTTAATGTGGAACTTTGAAACTTGGCTTTTCCTGTAAATTTTTATTTTTCTCTTGGGATCTCTTTAAGGCTGTATTTAATGGATTTGTTATATTTCTGCTTTGCTTTCTTTATCTAAATCTTCAGGGCATTTTTTCCTATAATACTGTGTCAATATTCCTTTCTTAATCATAATTTTTAGGTATTTCTCCTCAATCTAGTCTATGAATCAGTTATTTTTCTAATGAGATGTTTCACATTCTCTTCTATTTTTTTTATTTTTAAAATTTTTTTCTTGGTGTTTTAGAAGGTCATTTAGTTTCTTCTTGCCCAGTTTCAGTTTTCAAGCAATTACTTTCTTAAATTTTTCATTTTCAATTTCTAGTTGCTTGACTTTCTTTTCATAATGTTCTCTGACTATTCTTATTTTTTAATTTTTTCCTTGTTCTTTGTTATTTGATTTTTAAAATCCTTTCTAAGTTCTTCCAAGAACTCTTTTATTATGCTTAGGAATATTTGACATTTTTCACCAAAAAGGGAGTGAATTATTTTAGTTCCATTATGTTACTCTGAATATGAACCCAGGTCTTCTCTATCTCTATAGTAAATATCTATAGTTGGATTCTTTCTCCTTCACTTATACATTTTTATTTTATTTTGTTTTATCTTCTTTTTTGCAGCTATAATACAATCAAGTTCCCATACCTCAGGTATGGGAAATGATAACCCAAGCCTCTGGTCCTTCTTACTGTTATTTTTTTTTTTTTTTTAAGATCTGTCCCTAACTTTGGGCTCCCCTTGTCACTTCTAAACTATAGCTAGGGACTCCAACCCCACTGACCCACAAATGATCTTACTTCCTGTGGTCCCTCATCTACTTGTAAACTACAGCTTCTTCTCTGCCCTAGAGCTGAAACTAGGAATTCTGTTCCCCTATTAGTGTCCACAGCCAGGAATACTCTGCTATTTCACTCACAAGGTGTGTGAAAAGCCAAGACAGGTTGCTCATCTGGTCAGCACAGATGCAGTTGATGTCCCTTAACAATGAAACATCCTTCAATCTCCTATTCAGCTATTACACTCCCACATATTAGGTGAGATGACAAATTGCCTCCTTGCCCCAAATGCCACTATATCTTATTTGTTGATTTAGCCAAATTTTCCAGGGAATATTTGCACTTCACCTAGGCAGAACCCCTGTCCCTGGAGGTCAGGTTTTTCTGGATTCTTCTTAGGTAATTTTAAGAGAACTGCTTTGCCTTGATTTTTGTTTATTTTCAGTGCTCTACATTTCTTCTGCAGCAATGTTATTTTTTTTAGTTTTCTGAATTCTCTCTGGAAAACAGCAATTTTTTTTTTTAAAGAAAAAGATACCCAATTAGACTTTGCACATTTTTCCCAATAAGTTTTAAGTACTCCAATTTCTCATTAACACAGAGAGCCAAAGTAATAATAATAACCATTTACAGATGCATCAATGCCTTGGGCTCTAGTGATAGAAAGGGAAAAATGAAAAGCTCCTGCTCTTAAGGGACTTACCTTCTATAGGGAGAAATAGCACATACCCATAGAAAAATATGCAAAATAGGTATAAGAAACTTTTACAGGTAGATAGCAAATAGCAATTCTACTAAGCACATTTCCATATTTGTCATGCTGTGCAAGAAAAATCAAATCAAAAGGGGGAGAAAAAAAACAAAAAATAAAAAACATGAGAAAGGAAACAAAAAACCACAATCCAAAAAAAAAAAAAAAAAAAAAAAAAAAAAAGGTGAAAATATTACGCCTTGATTCACATTCAGTCTCCACAATTCTATTTCTGGATGCAGATGGCACTTTCCATCCCAAATTAGTTGGAATTGCCTTCAATTATTTCATTGTTGAAAAGGGCAAGTTCATCACAAGTGATCATCATATAATCTTGTTGTTATTGTGTATAATGTTCTCTTGGTTCTGCTCACTTCATTCAGTATCAGTTGATGTGAGTCTTTCCAGACTTTTCTGAAATCAGCCTGCTCATTCTTTCTTATAGAACAATAATATTCCATAGCATTCATATATCATGAATTATTCAGCCATTCACCAACTGATGGGCATCCACTCAATATTCAATTCTTTACCACTGCAAAAAGGGCTGCTACAAACATTTTCATACATGTAATTTGATCTGAGCTCTCAAGGAAACTAGACATTATAGGAGAAAAGTAAGGAGGAATGAAATTCTATGCATGGGGATAGTCAATGCAAAGGAACAGAGATGGAAATGTTGTCTGTATGAAACATCAATGAGCCCAGTGCAATCCATGGAAATTGTTAAGGTTAGAAGTTAGCGAAAGGATTTGAAGAGCTTAAAAATAGGTTTGTAATTTATCCTAAAGTTAATAGGAAACCACTATAATGTTATTGAGAAGTTTGGAAATTTCATATAATGACATTTGAGAAGGCAGGGGAATACTTCAAGCAGGGAGAGGATTTAGGATGCAGCAGCAGTTATTAAAAACTGAAGGTGGTGCCTTCATGAATGGAGAGAAGAGATGGATGTAAGAGGTATTATCTGTGAAAATTGCTAAGATTCATGGTTTAGTTGGATCCATAGGATGACAGAGACCAAGTAGCTGAGGATAATTATAACGATTCAAACCTGGATGATTATAAATGGGGTATTGGTCCATAACAGAAGTAGGATGGTTTGGAAGAAGTATGGGTTTGGAGGAAAAGATAAGTTCTGTTTCAGGCACATTGAGTTTGGTTCCCATTATATCATGCTGCCTCTCAATAATGATTCTCAAATAATTAACTGTTTCTTTTTAATTTTTTTTTTACTTTAATATACTGAAGGTTTTTCTGGAGAAATTCTTGGTAAGATCATAGTGATGAGGCATAGGATCTTAATAAAGGCTGATGTGGGTTTTTTAGATTTTGCTACTAGAGGTACTTTACCAGTTGAAATATGTGCTCATCAAGCATACATGTTCTTATAGCTACTTATACTCTTCATAATGATTAGCATAGTATTAGGCAAATAGTAAATGTTCAATAAAATATGTATAGATTATTTAAATATTGGTGTTATCTATAATTTGGCACTAGGCAGAGCCTTTCTTTGTCATTTAAATTGAATTTTCAAGGGTATATGTGTCATTTCTTCAACCAAATTTTGAGCAGTTTGAAATTGGGTAGCACATGATATTTAGCTAATTTGCATTTCCTACTGCAATTGACAGATTGCTGAATTTAGTGTTTGCTCAAGAAATATGTGTTTAATGACTTTAGAGCAGAAGTGAGACCAATACTTTATGTCACTGGAAATTCTACCTAATGTTTTGGAATTATAGGAATTTCTCCATTTTTATTTTATGGATGGCACTCATCACACTGGAAATGGTGATTAGTTATTTTCTTTCTATAGAAACAGAAAAGTGAGTCTATAGTGATGCATATATGAATTTATTTTTTAAAAATTTCTCAACAGTATTTTATTTTCCCAAATACATATGAATATAGGTTTCAATGTTCACTTTGGTAAAACTGTATTCCAAAATTTTCTCCCTTCCTCACCTCCCCTCTCCCCAAGGCAGCAATTAATATTATATAAGTTCAAGATGTGGAATCATTTTAAACATGTTTCAATTTTTTTCATGTTGTGAAAAAACACCAGACCAAAAGGGGAAAAAATCCTTGAGAAAGAATAAACAAACAAAAAGGTGAAAATATTATGTTTTGATCCACATTCAATCTCCATAGTTCTCTCAAGTCTATTGGAATTGTCTTGAATCACCCTATTACTGAAAAGAGCCCTACCTCATCATTGCTGATCATCACTAATCTTTCTGATTCTGTGTACAACGTTCTTCTACTTCTTCTCACTTCCCTTGGCATCAGTTCATCTAAGTCTTTCCAAGCTTTCTGAAATCAAGCTACTCATCATTTCTAATAGACCAAAACAATTTCATTACACTCATATACTATAACTGATTCAGCCATTCCCTAACTGATGGGCATCCATTCAATTTCCAGTTTCTAGCCACTACAAAAAGGGCTGTCACAAACATTTTTGTACATGTGAGTCCTTTTCCCTCTTTTATGATTTCTTTGGGATACAAACTCAGTAGTGAGCTGCTGAATCAAAGGGTTTATACATTTTGATAGCTCTTTGGACTTAGTTCCAAATTACTATCAAGAATGGTTGGATCATTTCACAACTACATCAATAATGCACTAGTGTCCCAGTTTTCCTGCATCCCCTCCAACATTTGTCATTATCTTTTCCTATGGCACTTCAGTGTTGTTTTAATTTGCATTACTCTAATTAATGTAATTTAGATCATTGTTCAGCATATATCAATTTATAGGAAAGAGACTTATTCAAATAAGAATGGGCTACAGTATGAGTTATAAATGTTCTGTCATAAAGATATTGAAAAGTATGCTATCTGGCTTTTAATGGTTAATTATTTGTTTATTCATCCCTATAATTTTTTGAAGAATCCATTCCTTCACTGATGAGCATACTTTCTTTATCACTTGTGTTACTTGGGATTGTGACACTTTCATGTCTTCTTTTCTTTCATTCTTTTTACCCCTAAATTTCTATTTGACTTTTACAAAATTCTTCCTCCAGTTATTTTAGTATCACAGAAACACTGATATGTTGCTCTAACAGCTAACTTTCTTTACATGTAACAAATAGTACCTCTTCAGACTAAAAATATTCTCAACAAATTTTGTTATAAGAAAAGGTCTTATTGACAACAAAATGAAGTTTACTTATGACTGCATTCGCAATAAAAACACAATTTTTGTTATTTTAATCATTATTAATGATATTGAATTTATCATATTAATCAGAAAATGATTGATAATATTAATTTAATGAGAATTATGGATAAGTTAAAAGAATCTCTGGGTGGTGGCAACACTACTATTCAGATGGTAAAGTACTTGAATGAAAATTAAGAGGAACTCAGGCAGAAGAAGAACAGAAAGATTGGGTAATTTATAACCTAAATAAATATAAATAGGGTTTTTTAGACAACAAAAATTGAAAAAAAAAGTATTACTATTATTATTATCAATTCTGATATTACTAATAACTTTTACATGGTGATTAAAAAATCAGGCAAAAAAAATTACTCATCTCAATGCTTAGAATTAGTATGCTTTTTTGAACATTTAGTTCTTGGGAGCTTTCGTTATCATTGCCTTTTAATATTTTGTTTAGAGTATTGTTTTCACTGAGATTCAAGTAAGTAATATCCAGGACATATAATGAGG